>NW_028327174.1:186276420-186454442 GCF_987537825.1 Furipterus horrens
TGATTAAGCGCAGTGGGTTTGCCCCGACAACAAAACCTAGACTACCTCTCTTGCCTGTGGGTACAACTGCCTCAAGCAGAGTGAAGGAAGCCATGCTGTGACTCAAGAGTTATATGTCAGCCCAAAGTTATCATATCTTTCTTCTAATGCCTCCAAATTTATCTCAGGATGGAAGTACTCCTTGATTTCAAAAATATTTCATCATCCATTTTAGATAAATAAAGTTGGTTCTCAGATTGTAAAACCTGGTTATGAAGTATAGAGTAAAGAGGGAGTTCAATGGCTTTATGGGAATGAAAGGAATTATTTTAGACTCCTGAGAGGAGAAGACAGAAGCAAGATAAAAAGAGAGTGCTCTCACCAGTGTGAGTCAATGGGCTGAGCATTGTCCCACACACCAAAATGTTGCCAATCGATTTCCAGGCAGAGCACATGCCCAGGTTGTGGGCTACATCCCTGGTTGGGGGCATGTGAGAGGTGATCAATTGATGTTTTTCTCCAACATCTCTCACACATTGATGTTTGTCTCCTTCACTTTCTCCCTCCCTTCCACTCTCTCTAAAAATAAATAAATTTTTAAAAAGGAAGCGAAGGTCAAGGGCAGTGATGCAGTCATATTCCCAGTGGTGGGAAAGCTGAACAGACTTTTAAGATCTCTAATATTTAAATTGAGTTGTTAGTATTATTTTGACATCAACTAGATCTCTCCAAGTTCTCAACATCCTCGGCTCCTCAAATGAAGGACATGTGTGTAGGGGAACTGGGAGTGGAGGAAAGTAGCTGTGTTCATGTTGGGGTCTATGTGTTGTCGTGGGATAGTCCAGACTCTAAACCTATTCAGCAGAAACATGATCTTAGAACAGAGGTGACCATGAGTAGGTAGTTTCCCAAACATTTGCAAAAATCTGGGGACAGTCATTGATTTCTACAAGTTATAAAATGGCGACTTCAGATTATCTTCAATCTTGCAAGTACAGTGACCCCAGCTGCCATCTTACAGTTATCTAAAACTTCACTCACCATATCTATTTTTGCCTTTCAAATGAACTGACATCATTTGTGTCTTTGGGGAAATGAATCTCCACGTTGCTCAGTTTACCTCCCAGAAACTAGTGGAGAGAGAGAAGAAATAAACAAAATTTCAAAGCCTCTTCAATTCTAATGGTTCATTTTTAAGCAGACAAATCAGATATGATTAAGTTTTTCATCTGTAAAGTGTGGCTAGTTGTAATAGCTTCTTCATAAGATCGTGGTGAAGATTAAGAGTAAAGTACGTTAGAAGTGCCTAAAACACAGTAAATTTTATTTACATTTATTATGATGATTATTGATACTATTGTCATTATGCTCAGTAGAATACACAGAAGTGATCTGGGAGAGGGATTCTAAGAGGAAAAGACCCGGAACCTTCAGAAGCAGGGAGAGAGGGTGGGCCCAGGAAGTTGACCTATATGACTCCCACACCCTCGCCATCACCTCAAACCTTCAAACACCTCAAACCTTTAATGCTGATCATTAAAAACAAAATGCCTGTGGAAAGTTCTGTGGGGCAGTTGCCAGGAAAAGAAGCATAGAATAGGAGCTGAGTTAATGGTGTGCAGAAGAGAAGACAGCTTCAGGAGGTGGGCTGTGAGTGAGACCAGGAGTGCTCAGGGAACAGGAACTTGAACTCAGAGCCAGAAATGATGGGAGTTAATAAACTGCCCAGGAATCTGCGAACATATTGGAAAGGACATTCCAGTTCCCATTGAATATGGGATTAAAGAAATCGTGCTAACTGGGAAAAAAAACAACACCCACGTGATGATCTCAGTTGACTTAAGATCACATTAAAAATAGAACATTTAAAAGAGTTAAGAAATAAGTTAAAAATATATCATACTTCTGGGAAAAGGAGTAGCTTAAATACACATTTACAAGGTCCCTTCCAGCCTATACTCATTAAAACAAGCAAAAATATCCAAATATAGAGAAGGTTCCAATCTCATACATATTTTAAAAATGGCCCAGCTAGGATCCAATTTGCAACAAATTGAAAACTAGGGCTAGAAGTTGAAGTGTTAATACTCAAGTTGGTGAGTATTGCTGTTACTGGTAGGGGACAAAATTCTGAGGGTCCCATGATTACTACCCAATATAGAGATGGGATGGGTTGTCCTTCCTCAGGAGCCTCTCCACGCAATTGAAAGGTAATGGCTGATTTGTTTCAGCTGGGAGAGGGGAAAACCATAGGGGAAAGTAGTTTCCTTGTTGATAAGAAGCCTAGAGGGTAATGGCGCTGAGAGGCTGTGTAACTCTTGCCCTGACCTGGCCAGTCCCTGAGCCAGTCCCTGAGCTAGCTGTGTCCTTAGGCAGGTGGCTGGGGTCAGCAGGGTGGGGGTGGAGGGTTGGGCTTGGGGTAGGGAGGGGACAATATGTGCCATCTAACAAAACAAAATTCTCACTAGCATGTTTCTAACCAGATGTCCACTGAAATGGCTACCTTTTCTCAAAATTGGGATCAAACAGACATTTGGAGCCCCCCCCCCCGCAATGTTCCTCCTGCCAAGAGGACCAGGCCCCAAACCAGGAAGCTGCTCATAGTTATAGGATTTTTGACAACTTCTGAAACTGTAGTTGCCCAGATGATTATATCATCATCATCATCATAAAATACAAATAATAATAAAAACATGAAATACAAGAGAGAGTCCAGAAATAGGACTTTACATGTATGGTCATGTGATTTTTGATTAAGGTGTCAGGGTACTTTAAATAAGAAAAGAACAGTCCTTTTGATAAATTATGCCATTGAATTCCTTACCTCACACTATATATCAACCTTTATCTTACACTATACTTAAAAATTAACCAAAAATAAATCAGAAACTTTATGCAAGAGCCAAATATGAATGTAAAAGCCAAAACTATAAATCCTATAAAAGAAAATGTAGGAGAAAAATTTTGCAACCTTGGCCTAGACAAAAATTTCTTAGAAAAGACACAAAAGCATAAACGAAATAAGTAAATAAATAAGCTAAATTAAACCTTATCAAAAGTTAAAAGTTCTGCTCTTTAAAGATGCTGCTAAGGAAGCAATGGGCAAGGAGAAAATATTCATAATATGTATATTTGCCAAAGCACTTATATCCAGAATATCTACAGAACTCTGTAACTCAATAATAATGGTACAAACAACTCAATTTTTAAAATATGCCAAGGTTTTAGCAAGCATATTACAGAGAAAATATGTGAATGTCCATGAAGCACATGAAAAGATGTTCAATATCATTAGTCACCAGGGAAATAAAACTTAAAATTGCAATAACATAGTATCACATATCTACTAGAATGGCTAAAATAAAAATGATGGACGATACTAACTGTTGGAGAGGATCCAGGAGACTGGGGACTCTAACATGTTGCTAATTAGAATGTTAAGAAGCTACAGCCACTTTGGAAAACAGTCGGTGGTCCCTTATAAAGGTAGGTATACGCTTACAATGTGACGCAGCAATTTCACTACTAGTCATTTATCCAAGAAAAATATGTCCACACAATGATTTGTGTATGAATGTTCATAACAACTTCATTCATACTGGCCAAAAATTGGAAACAACCCAAATATCCATCAAAGGTTAATGAATAAATAAATTGTGATGTAGCCATACGAACTGTAGTATTTCCATATTACTCAGCATGAAAAGGGAACAAGCTAGCCCTGACTGGTGTGGCTCAATTGGTTGGGTGTAGTCCCATGAAGGGAAAGGGCACTGGTTCAATTCTCAGTCAGGGTTACAGGTTCCATTCCTGGTCCAGGCGCCTGCGAGAGGCAAACCGATGGATGTTTCTCTCCCTTTCTTTCTCCTTCCTTTCCCCTCTCTCTATAAATAAGATCTTTAAAAAATAAAAAAAGTAACAAACTATTGATATAGGCAACAAAATGAATGAAACTCAAAAACATATACTGAGCTAAAAGAAGCCAAACACAGAATACTGCATATAGTCTGATTCTATTTGCATGACACTTCTAGAAAAGACAAATCTAACATACAGGGAAAGAAAGCAGAGCAGTGGTGCCGTGGGCTGGTGGCAGGTGCGTGGGCACTGACAGGGAGGCAGAGAGGAAGTGTTTGGGATGAGAGAAATGTTTCATAGTGGGATTGTGGGCATGGTTACAAGGGTGCCCACATTTATCAAAAGCCATTAAACTATACTCTTAAAATGGGTTCATTTCATTGTATGCCAGTATACTTCAATAAAGTTGACTTAAGAGAAAAAACAATAAATTATTATTGAAAAAAGCTATATAATATAAAAACAGTATCTTTATGATGATAAACAGGAACCTGGGCCAGCCAACTCAGGGCCTGGTGTGCAGTGGTTGGAGACATGTATAATAACCTCATTTTTCAGAAAATGAAGTCATTCATGGATAGCTAGAGATTCAGACTCTGATCGAGATAACGAGTTTACTTGGCAAGAGCTGCTTGTTCTCTCCCTTGAAGATGCAACAGAAATGTGAAAGAGGCGTCAGTGAACTCTAGAATTTAGTGTAGCCCTTGAGGAGACAGGAAGTGGTTGGGTCTTGGCGAGGGCGGGGGATGGGCTTTGGAAGTCTAACAGTAGTAAGTGTAACACCAATACAAAGTGTTTATTGTTTGCCAGGCACACTTCTAAGTCACACATATATACGTATGCATACATATATGTACTCATTTAATTTCCTGAACAATTCTACGACATAGAAATTACTGTCCCCATTACACAGATGAGCAAACTGAGCCTAAGGTCACAGAACTAGTAACAGCTGAGCCAAGATTTAAACTTAGACAGCCTGGCACCTGAGCCAGGGCTTTTTTCTCTGTACTATGATGCCTCCCATTTCAGTTTCAAGAGCCTCAGGATGGGAGGATGAATGACTGAGGGACCACACTCTTCCACTGCCATTTCCTCTCCCCAACATTGCCCTCCCCAGGTAAATGGCAGGATCATGGCCGCACCTGCAGAAGGTCCAATGGAGAGGGCTCTTCTGTCCTCCATGGCATCTTCTGATATGACCGGTGCAGGGGAGCGATTGGCCTCTGATCATTACCTTGCTCGTCGCCCCCATTTGTGACTAGGAAATTACAAACTAGGATACCACCCCCGCAAAAGATCCGTGCCTGGGTAAAGTGGTTTACAGATTGCCTAAGGAGTAGGATTATCTGGGGTACTGACAGGGCACACTAACATTTCCTAGATGCGTCTGATGTACATTGAGGATTAATAGCCACCGTGTAAGCAGGATATTATTTTACGAAAATAATATATTACATGGTGATTTCTTAGGAACAAAGCTCTCCGCCTGAGTTTTTTATTAAGAGGTTCACTATTCCAGAGGCACAGGGGATCTCATTAAACAAAGCAGAGAGAAATTTATGGATTTGTGCCAAATTGCAATTCTCTTTTGTAAACTCAGGCCTAACTATTTGTAGTCTTTGGCCAGTAGAACCAGAGATCTTTGGATGAAATGCTTTGAGTCATAGGTTCTCCTTTCATTGTTACACGAAAAGATTCTTCTTCTTTTTTTTTTTTACAAAACATCTGTATAAACTCAAACTTTGGAGGGACACTTAATCATGCACTGGCAAGTCAATGGTGAAGGCAATAAAGTATTGATTTGTGTCTTAAAAAAAAAAAAAAAAAAAAGAGGCTCATCGTTACTGGATCCCTTCCATTAGGGACAAAAGTTGGCAGGCACGCTTTGCATATAGATCTTGCCTCGGGAATGCTCATTGCTTGAGCCGTCATAACAGAATGGAAGTTTTACTTTTCCCTGGTCCAGGTGAGAGAAAACTGTACAGTGTGGCTGAACTCCAACCTGTCTGTTGGGTTGGTCCTTCAAAGCCAGCAAAGCAAGTGGTCCCGTTCCCTTGCTAGACTTGGGTGCCACTAAAAATGCAGGAGTAAGTCAGGGAAGAGTGATGCCAAGAAATCACCAGACCACCCACCCCACAGAGCCTGAGGCAACGAGGAAGCCGTCTTTCTAAAGTCAAAGAGTTTTTCCTGTGTTTTCAGATCTTCTTGGTTTCCAAGCAGCCAGCCACCTGTCCTCAGCTTTCACCTAGGACTAAGCAATTTAAGGAAGGAAAAGATTATTCTGGGTCACAGAGGCTCCAGGAAACTTTAAACAACCTTGCCTCTGGAGAGTACATCTCTTGGCCTCTTTCCCTTGGCAGGCATGCCCATCTTCTCAGTGCAGGAGAAGAAAGCCCTTGATCTTTTCCTAGTCAGTGCCTTTTTCTAGACCTATACACCTGAGTCATGCTGAAAGCCCTGTGCACCAGGCAGATGCTTAAGATTAGACAGGGAAGCTCGAGCAGGAGAATCAGTTGCCAGAGAGTCGCCCATTTAAGTATCCACAGAGCCCATGGTGCAGTTCTGTAATAAGCCCACAGAAATATAATTTATTGAGGCAGAAATGAGGAAACATAGCCAGGTCTTTCTAGAAACCTGTGAAAGCGATCCTTGGGAGGCGAGGTCAAGTTGCAAATGCGAAGGGCTTGATAGAGCGGTTTGGGAAACTATCTGACTGCCTTGCTTTGGGAGCCCATCACAGACTTCTGGTCTCCATGTGGAATTGGAGGCACTGCTAGAAAATCAACACTGTGCAGACTAGCAGACTAAGCATAACACATGAAAGTGCAGTTGGCACGGGAAGCATGAAAAGAAAAAGTAAGAAGGCTCGTTAAGGTCCCAGCCAGGGCTCGGACTCTGTCCCGCACGCACACTGGCCATCCCAGGCTAGCGGAGTAAGAGAGGCCAGGGCTGGCCACAGCCAGATGTCTGGGAAAGGCAGAAGCTGCCTTTGCCTTTGATGTTCGCCCGGTGCCCTTGGCCAGGCTGCCGTCGGCTGAGCTCTTCCCAACGAATCCCTCTGTGTTTACGCCACACGCCTTGACTTTTAGGGATTTTTCTGGGCCTCAAAGTGAGGAAGATCACGAGTTTGGAAGTGAGAAGACAAGAGCTCTGGGGTTGTATGACTGAGGACTCTTTCCTTTCCTTCTCTGAACCTCATCGCCATGTTTTAAAAGAACAGGAGTCTCTAGACTTTTCCCCTGTCCACCTGTGGACAGTTACAGCGCTCCATACCGCCCTCGTCAGAGCAGCTGTATCGTAACTGCTCACGTCTCCTTGGTGAGACTGGGAGCTCAGTCTGAGTTGGGTCATGTGTGTCTTATTCTGTGTTCCCAGTAGAGTGATATGCCCCAAGGTCCTTGCAAAATATGTGTTCAACGAGAGAGGAAGGAAGGGAAGAGGGAACGAAAAAAGATAAGATATCTCAAAAAGTCACGGGAGGCCTGTTGCCCTGGGAGCCTGAACGTTGCTGCAAATTAGGAAGGAAGAAGGCTGCTTTTCTCCGATCTCCATGAGGGGAAATTAATGAGGCAAGAGGCAACAGACTAAACAAGATCTCCCACAGAAGGCTCGGCCAACTTGCAAAAGCTGCTGGGAGCGCAATTTTGTGACTCTCCCAGGCCGGTCCCCCTGAGGGGATGGCAGAACACGGCGCAGAAGGGTTTTCTGCCCATGGTGTCAGAGAGGCCTGTAGCCCAGCAGATGAGACTTGGTTAGAACTTTGCCATTTACACACATTGTCTTCATCTCAAAGGCACGCTGTAGAATTGGGAGGTCACCTGGGGGCCGGGCCAGGGAGAGGCTGGCAGCAGGGGCCCCACAACTAGCTGGTGGCCGGCCCCAGGATTCTCCCCATGCCTGAGGAGAATTCTGGGGCATCCCCTTGTAGATGAAAAGGAAGTTATATGGTAAGTAACCTCCCAGGGTGATCTGATTATAAATTTCTAACTAGGTAGGCCATAGTGAGTAGTTATGCTCCAGGCATGTAACTTCTTTAGTAAAAAGTTTATCTTTGCCTTAAGCAAGCCTTGCCCATTTTTTCTGGACATCTAGGTAAACACCTTTGAAACACCTCTTTTCAGACCCCCTCAAGAGACATCGCCCTCAAGAGAGCGCTTGCGTTCTCCCGCCTTCATATGATCTTTCGGACCTTCCCTCCTTACTTCCAAGGGCATAAAAGAAGCTGCAAGCTGTTATTCTAGGAAGTATGTATCTCAGTCTGTTGAGATTTCATTTCCAAGTGTATCCTGTTTGGCTCAAATAAATTTTTATAAAACTTCTCTACATGTTTGGATGGTATCTTATCAATACCCTTAATACATATGGCCTTAGAGGAGAAAGGAGAGGGTATTTCCAGACTAAAGGTGTCCATTTGCTGGTATGCATTAAAGCCTAAAAAAAACCACAAACAGGAGTTTGCAGCCAAAAAAGGGTTTATTAGTTGAGGATGTAGCCCACACCTGGAGTCACAGGTGAACTAATGCTCAAAGACGGGGCTCCTGATGGCTTTCAGGGGATGGGTTATATAGGGGGGACATCATTAATCATGGTGACTAAGGGAGTCAGGGTCATGGTCAGGGTCATGTTATCTACTAATTGGTCATTGCATCTGATCCTGACATCAGCCTTGGTGTTGCTTTGTCTGAGTCTGGAGCTGAAACACAGCTGAAACCTAGATGTTACCTTTAGTTTGATTGAAACCCTGTTTGTTCCTAAGATTGTCTAATGCAGACCAGAAGCTCATTGTCCTGAGGGCATGATGATTAAGGGGTAGGAGGGAGCAGGAGGCGGGTGAGTCAGGGTGCTGGATGAGGCCGGTGCGAATCAAAAGGAAAGAAAGGAGGAAAGTTCATATTGAAGAAGTGAAGTTTCTGTGTGGTTACAATCCCTGGTTCCTTTTGATCCTCCCACAGTCTTGAGGAATATAGAGCAACTGGGTCCAAGTTCAATCAAGAGGGAGGATTAGCTCATAAAATAGAGTCAGATTTGTCTGCCCCTTGTGCCCTCTTATCTGGCTCTTACAATCTCACATGCTCCCCTCTTCCAGGTGGTCCCTGAGCCTTTGAGGGGGCATTATAGGTGTTCAATTTACAGCAATGGTAGGACCCTGGCCCTGTTATTAATCTTTCACTTGATTTAACCAGCATGGCTAATGCCCCCAGCAATTGCGGTCCAGGATTCTCACTGTACTTTCTTTTCTTCTAGTCTTTTAAATTTCCCCACACTGGATAAATAAAGCAGACTTGTTTGGGGCCCTTTAATCTTAGGGGGCCAACAGGGAGTCAATTTGGTCCCATTCAACTTTCTGTAGTGCAAGCTGACTTCTTAGGACATAAAATTTTAGGTTGTCTCTTAGTTACATTTTACCATTTTTTACATAGGTATGTAGCTAAATGTACACCAGTTCTGTAAGACACGGTCCAGAGAGCTACATTGGGGAACAGAGATGGAATTACCCATATTACTAAGGTCTTTATCAATCAAAGTACCATATTTTTCGCACTATATGATGCACCTGACCATAAGATGCTCCTGGGTTTAGAGGAAAACAAGAAAAAAAATATTATGAACCAAATGGTGTACTAAAATATTTAATAAAATATAACAGAATAATATTTCAGCCATATAAAGTGAACAGCAGTCAATAGCGATATTAAGAACCATCATCACTGTCATTAACAAATGAGAAGAGACTTTTAAGGTTCAAGTATTCTTCTAGTTTTCTGGAATCCCAAGAACTCATCATTGCTAGTGTCAGAATTTATGGGGGCCTTTAATAATAGGCATTGAGGGAGTTAAGAGGTATCACTAGTTGTAACAGTCACTGAGAGTATCACTATCCTAGTTACAGGTTCTGGTAGGCTACCCCAAGTGCCTGTTACGGCTAGTGATACCCCTTAATCTTACCCTCAGTGCCTGTGTTACTACTAGACTAGTGACCCCACCATATCTCCCTTTATATACTACAAACTTCAGCATTTATGGCTGCTCACCCAGTTACTGCTGGCCCCCTCACACAGAAATCTGGTGAGCACTGGAAACAACATAGAGATAGACGAGACAGCTGTAGCATCTAAAGGAGCCAGTAGCCATCTGAGAACAAGTTATTTCAGCTCCACACATCTGCCTCTCATGATTGGCAGAGCTTAAGACACAGTGATTGGTGATTGGAGGCGGTTCTACTGACATGGACCCCACCCAGCCTCAAAGACAATTGGAAATTGGCCCTGTGCCTCATACCCGTTATTAGCCTCAGCTGATTCGACAGGTCAGTGGTTGTAGCTGGGAGTGTCAGGCAGCTCTCTGCACTCTCCCAGGTCCCAGGTGATGGGCAGAGGCAGACAGCAGGCAACTGACCAGATGCCCTGAGATTCAGCAGTAAAATGGGACATTTAAGCGTCCCCAAGGGTTTCACGTGGGCCCACCACTTCCTCTTCTAACAGTTGTTGCCACCGCTGACAGATCAGGTAATACACATCATGGTCTGTGACGCAATATTTGCTCCATAAGACGCACAGACATTTCCCCCTACTTTTTGGGGGGGGGGGGGGAGCGCATCTTATGGAGCAAAAATTACGCTGATTATTTTTAGCTTGAGCAATTTTTTAGAAGTCCTGGGAGTAGGCAGTTCACAGAAAAGAACAAACAGGAACCAAGCCATTACAAGATCTAAGAACTCAGTAACTCATTTATTGGGCTGGCCAAAAAAGTCTGTTTAGTTTTTACTGTAAAATAAAATACACATTTTTCATTTTCACCAGTAACTCTTGATTTGGATATTTTGAGTATGTCGGCTATCTCCCACTATTGGCTTGCAGTGGGCAGAGGCCAGGGGTGCTGCTGAACATCTTCTGATACATAAGACAGCCCCACAGCAAAGGATTACTTGGCCAAAATGTCAATAGTACCAAGAAACTTCGCAAACCACTTCTCACACCTTCAATCAGTCACAGCACGTTCTCTATACACTTAACACAAATGTTTTGCATTTCAGTTACGTTTTTACTTTTCTTGAAATAATAAAGCATCATGTACCAAAACTGCTGCGTATTTTCTTTCATCTTCAATATTTAAATGGCTGCACAAAAATTCACAAATTATTTTTAAAGATTTTATTTATTTTTAGGAAGAGGGGAGGGGAAGGAGAAAGAGAGGGAGAGAAGCATCGATCAGGTGTGAAACATCCATCTGTTGCCTGCAACCGAGGCATGTGCCCAGACCAGGAACCGAACCAGTGATCCCTTGGTTCGCAGGTCGGCACTCAATCCACTGAGCCACACCAGCCAGGACAAAAAATTTACCGATTCTGGTAAGTTTTTTTTAATGCAGCTGATATGACAGCTGTCACAATACAATCTAACAATATTGTTTCAATTGAAGTTAAAGAAAACTAAGCACTAGTAGAGCCATTGTGTAGAAAAAATATAAATGAGCTTTGTGGCCAACCCAATACTTCTAAAGTTCAGCCAACAACAAGTCAGGTACAATGGACAGGACAGTAGGAAGGGCTAAGTGGCCCAAACTTCCGCTGCGTCTGCGACCCTGAGCATTTATTCCCTCAGTGGGGATGAACAGGAGGTCTGCTCAGTTCAGTAGATATGAGAGGAATAGGTGCTTCAAGTTAGGCCAGGCCGGGCTTCTGCTGCCCACTCCTTTGCTGAAAGGCGGTCAGAGTTGGCTCCTTCCCACGAGATGAGATACAGACGACACACATAACAAGTATAGCCTCAAGCAGACTGACAAACAGGATCTCTCCTGTTGGTTCCTGCCAAGTTTCTCCAAATCCAGAGTGAGAAACTAGATCAGACAAAGATTTCTCAGGAACCATTCCCCTCCCTCTTCCCACTGGGGTTTCTCCTAGAAGAGGGTGGTTTTCCTAGAATTGTCACTTGTGAAACCTTACCAGAAGACAACTAAAATTTTTTTTAAAGATTTTATTTATTTATTTTAGAGAGAGGGAAAGGGAGAGAGAAAGGGAGGGAGAGAAACAGCCATGTATGGTTGCCTTTCACATGCGCCCCCAACTGGGGACCTGGCCCGCAACCCAAGCACCCGCCCTGACTGGGAATCGAACTGGTGACCCTTTGGTTCACAGACTGGCACTCAATCCACTGAACCACACCAGCCAGGGCAACATCTTAAATTTTAAAAACCAGAGCAAATTGCAAATCTAAGCCTTTTCAGTTCCTCATTTCTTATGCTACAAATAAAAGCACCATGGACTGGAGACACCTGGTCATGGACTGCTGTCCAGCTTCTGTCTCCAAGACAACAGGTCTGGGCAGCTGCTGGGCAGAGGCCTCGTGATCCCAGAATCCACAGGTAAAAGTCTACCCCCACACTGGGTGCCAAAATTGTTACTGGACTAAAGGGGTCCATTTGCCTGCACACATCAAATCCCAGCAAGAGAAAAACAGGAATCTGCAGCCAAGAAAGTAAGGGTTTATAAATAGAGGAAGTAGCCCATACCGGAGTCACAGGTGAACTAATGCTCAAAGACCTGGCTCCTTCATGGCTTTCAGAGGATGGTTATATAGGGAGGACATCATTAATCATGGTGACCAAGGGAGTGGGAGTGGGAGGACATGCAGAGACGAAGGAGGCAGGCAAGTCAGGGTGCTGGGTGAGGCTGGTGTGAATTAAAAGAAAGGAGAGAAGTCATATAAAGAAACGCAGTTTCTGCACGGTTACAAGGGGAAGCTGGTGAACTTGGAACCTCAGGGAGTCTGAGCATATCTGGCAGACACCTCTGAGTATAATCTGGGCTCTTGATTTTTCCCAAAAGAAGAAAACGGAGAGATATTTATGATTAGATTATTTTTGCAATCACCCTGACCTCATGCTCAAATCACGAAATCACATAATGATAGGCCTTGCCCACGAGCTCATCCCAACTTTAATAGAAAGAATCCGTAACAGTAACATCAACGTCAGTGATGGTTAACATTTCATTCCACTTCTTTCTGCCCGTAGGGCGGAGACTAAGGGAAGGCAAGGTACTCGCTTAGGTGCAAAATTTGAGGGGTGACAAAAAATTGTGTTAAACAGAAAACCATAGGCCCCAAACAGCGACACTTGTGCTGAAAGCCCATGGCACCAGACCTAGATTTAACATCTAATCTAATTACTGTTTCAACCTTTCCCAGAAACATAATGTTAAATGACCAGTTGAATTTTCTGGCCAATTACCAGTAGGTAATCTGTCCTGCTGGCTCTCTCCACTCAGGCTACCCTGACAATAGAAAGAAAAGGCAATCTGCATGATAAAAACCCTTCATGGTCTCTTCCCCCAAAGAAAAGATGTCCTGGCCCCCAAATAATCCTTTCTTTTCTTTCCCTAAAAGCTCCTTTGCCCCACTCTGCTTCCTATGAAAACCTTCTTGCATTCCTCTAAGGGAAGTTAATTTTGCTGAAATAATCCACTCTTTTAATCTCTTCTTAGTCCCACCCTCTTTCTGCCTATAAAAACCTTTCATTTCATACAATTCCTTGTGGTGCCCTTCTAGTTGCTAGAAGCGATGCTGCCCAATTCATGAATCACGCACTTAAAGCCAATTAGATCTTCAAATTTACTTGGTTGAATTCTGTTGTTTTTTTAAAACAGTATCTCAATCAATAACGTATTGATGCAATACTTTTAAAAAGCAAAATTCAAAAAAAAATTGTAGCCATCTATGGTGATGGATGTTCACTAGACTTATATGGTGATAATTTTGCAATATATAAATATCAAGTTATTAAGTTGTAGTGACTGAGAAGCCGTGGAGGGCCCAGGGCCAGGCGGGAGGGAGCCTGCAGGGGTTTCCCTCCTGTTAAGCACCCCTGGTGAAAAATGTGCTCCTAGGACATACAATGTTTATGTCAATTATATAAAATTCAAAATTCAAAATTAATGCCAGAAAAAGGTCCATGACGGAGAAGAAATCAGACTTTTAAATAAAGACAGGCTCTATCTAAGCTTGTATGTGCTCACCCCTGAGCCTGAGCACTTTATGTTACCCCGGCCCCCATTCTGACTCTGACCAAACTCATTCTCATTTTAGGGCCTTGGTACATGCTGTTCTCTCCATCTGGAATATGCCTCCCAGGTCTTCCCCTAGCTGGCTCCTTCTCATTTGGGTTTCTGCTCTAATGTTATTTTCTTGGAAAGGCCTTCTCTTCTCTGACTTTGGTATCTAAAATCACCCATCCACCACCCTGCCCCACCCCTCGCCCCCCGCACAGTTACTCTCTATTCCATTCATTTTACTTTTCTCAGAGCATTTATCCCTATGAAATTGTGTGATTTGTTTACACATTTTCCAGTGTCTCTTTAGAGCCTAACACATAGTATATACTAAAAAAATAATAGTTGAATGAGGTAATGAACGAAGCACCTATCAGATACCTCGCTAAATGCTTCCATGGGTGAGGCCATGTAATCCTCTCATTAATCCCCTGAGATTGGTTGTTAGATCACCGCTGCTTTACAGATGACTGAACTGGGGCTTAGAGAGGATAAGAGACATTTTCATTTTATGTGACACAAGGTCACATAGCTAGTAAATGAGTGAAGGCTAAAATCATCTGGAATTCTAGTTCTTTTCACCACTTCCGGGACTGCCACCCATCCTTTGGGTTTCTTATCTTCTTAGGAGATTTAACTCTTTTATTCCCCAAATCACTTCTACCTTCTTCACGGAACCATTTCTGTGAAAACAGTAAAACCCCAACTCTTCATTAAGAGCACTGCCAGGAGAGGGGGTGCAATCCCAGGGAGGGCTCTAGTATGACACCTTTGTGGATGGGGCCGCTCTCGCCAGTCTGTCTGGGGTTGGGTCTGCTTCCTTTCTGCAAGTCCTTCCTGTAACGTAGAGTATAACCAAACTCTCTGTCCTCTTTCAACTTCTTTACTCCACACCACATTTGTGGTTTTTGAGACTATGAACTGGCCAACTGGACAATCAAGTTTGGTGAGAAAGTAGCAACTCTGGGGCCTATCTGTATGTACTATGGCTCATTTCCTCTTTGGCCTTGTATAAAAGGTGCTATGCTTCTGCCTTCCCCAAGGTATGTGTGTGTTTGTGTGTGTGTGTGTGTGTGTGTAAATAGGTTTGGATATCCTAAAATAATTCACTAGTAATTTTGTATAACCAGCACCACAATTCCAGTTTTAAGCATTTCAATAAGATCTCTCATATCCATTTATAGTTAATTCCCATTTCTAGTTCTAACCCTTGGTAACCACCAATCTGTTTCCTGTCTTTATGAACTGGCCTTTTCTGGACATTTTGTATAGATGGAATCATTCAGTACGTGATTGTTTGTGTCTGGTGTCGTTGACTTGGCATAATGTCTCTGAGGTCCATCCATGTAACATGTGTCTATTTTGTTCCTTTTTATCACTGAATGGTATTCCAGGTGTGTGGATTTGAATGGGGTTAAATGAGCAGCTCTGGCCAGTGGCTTCCTCCTTTGGGTCTCTTACCCAGAGATGAAGTCCAGCTGCCCTGCCCACAGGGCCTCCCTCAGCTCTGAGTAACCTCCCAATTCTGTCTTCGCAGGAGGGCAAATCCAAGCCTCCTCATCTTACGCTTGGAAACAAGTTGCTTTAGGTTATGTTCTCAACCCAATGTCCTCTGGACATCCTGGGTCTCCCTTATTGGACTGGAAGCTCTTTGCAGGGAGAAATAGGGTCCTCAGTTATTTGTATACTGTCTTGGTTTTCCAAGAACAGTGCTGAGCAGAAAGCAAGTGTGTGATAAACTTGTGGGAAGGGTGCTTGTGGGCGCAGCAAAGATGCGGCAGGGACCGTGGGTGGCCCTTGGCTCCTTCCTCCTTTCGGCCCCGCCCCCTGGTGCTCAGTGTATGCTGTTAGCGCTACAGCACCGAGCCAGTCCAGTCGGGGAGGCATAAGCCACAGCGTGGCCACGTCAGCTCCCCCGAGGCCGTGGGCACAGATGTCCCTCCAGTCAGTTCCACCCAACATGCTAGAAAGAGCGCAGGCTCCTTCCCATGGGCTCTGGCTCTGAGTGGCCTTAGCAGAAGTTTCTCTGCCACCAGCAGTGGGGATTCAATGAAAAAAGGTATATTGAATTTTATCATTTATCATAATGTGAATCTTAATAAACATTTTCCTTTGAAAAAAGAAAAAAGGTATCTCTAGCAGAGGCCCACATCTTAGTAGTTCCCTTCCCTCACTTCCTGTATCTTAACCCCTGCCCACCTCTCCCTAAATTCACAGGTGACAGAGTTTTGATGCTGCTTTGGCGTTTTGGTAAAAAGCGGTGCTCGCGCAATGCCCGAACATATGTATCACTGTCTCCGTGGGAGGAGCTAACCTGATTCGGGGAGGAGTTCTGAGGACTCTGCATTCAGTTCTGACACTGCGGAGCTGCTGCAAGACAGGGTGGCAAGCAGGCAGCTCTCAGATGGGTTTCATTTGATTTGCGTAATAGAAGTCCCAGAGAGGTACTCCTTGTTTGCCTTAACCTTTGTGTCTGTTGTCCGTATTTTACAGTTTAGAGAACTTACATTTTAATCTGGGTCTCTGTCTTCTCTTGCGAAAAAATAAAACAAAAGACTATCTGGTCATTAGGTTGCATGCTTTGAAGGGCAAGCCCCCTCCAGATGGCCTTGGTTTCCATGGGTTTTCTCTCGCTGCAAAGACGAGGGTCAGTCTGGCTTCCCTTCTCACCAGGACCTGCACACCCACAGCAGCACTGCTTCTAGCTGCACCAGGTTGAGAGTTTCGATTGTCTAGCCCAGGGCTTCCGGCCTAAAATGCAGGCTGTTAGAGGCAGCACTCCCAGCAGGCTCCCAAAGGGTCCTGGACCTCAGAGGGCACAAATCCACAGCTCCTGTGACCATCTCAGGGAAGTTGGGAACTCCACCAGAGCAGGGACATGTGTGTGACCTGTTCAGTACCTAATCCGCAACGCCCAGACCACTCCCTGGTACACAGCCAGTGCTCAGAAGATACGCAAGTGGGTAAATGACTGAATGGACAAATGAACATAAATGGACACATGTGGGTCAAGGACTGCAGTGATAAGAACTGTGTACCACTCTCCTAGATGTGTTGGTTCTGTGGTCCTGCCTAGTGCTCTTTCGTGAGTAGCGATACAGTTATAAAAGGGAAGAGAGTCGGTGCTGGCCTTTTAAGGAGGAAGCTGGGGAGATTTCCTTCTGCACTGCAGTCAAGCCCTGAGTAGGGCACAGGGGGACCGGTGGTGACCTCTGATGGAGCTGGAAGGGGAGCACCTGTAGAATAGGAAGGACAGGGAGCTTGGGGAGCCAAGCTGGGGCTGGAGAAGCCACTGAGGGCTGAGGGCCAAGCAGGACAGAGGCCAGCTGGGGTTTCCCTCCCGTGGGCCCCCTGATGAAAGACCTGCTCCACAGATCCTAACCATGACTCAGTTCCCACCTCGTCCCATTTACAGGTGAGTCAGGGGATGTGGCCTGCTCTCAGGTTATCAAAAGGTAAGATGCCTCATAAATGCGGCTGGTTATTAGCCTGTATCATGTCAAGCCAACAGCATCACCAGCCACAATGCATGACCTTCCTCCTCCATGACCTTATTCAGTTCCTCTTCCTGCCCGTTTCCTCTGCTCAGTGGGCAGTCTACCAAGCGCACATTGACAATGCTGCTTCCTTCCCTCTGAGTAGTCCCAGCATTGTGAGCCCAGATGGGGATCCTTCACAGTTTCCTCCCCTCTCCCCGCCAGTCCGTTTGTCCACGGAGATGGGTCAAAATGAAAGAACCAGACCCCAAGCACTGGACAGCAAATCACTACTTTTCTTTCTTCTGGCCATGTGTTTCTCTCTTTGAGCAAAAGTTAATTTTAGTCAACCTCAATCAACTTCATGAGGCTGATTTTCTTTCATTATGATTTTTCTGAAAGTTGTGCTTCCTCATTTTGGGTGCAGAGCAGACCTGGGGGGTCCTGGAAGCTGGGATGGGGGCAGAATCTGAGCAGCTTTAGGTCTGTGGGCTGCTGCCCCTCTTGTTTCATCCTAGGACTCAATTCCCCACTGCCATGATGATGTTATAATGGGGAGTGCACCAGGAAAGATGCTTTGCTCTGATGTGTACCATGGCACCCCCTGGGGACCCTTCCTTACTCAGGATCCAGAGGAACAACAGATACTCTGCCATACTCACCTCCTTGTGGATGATAATCGTGGCTAGCGTTTACTGAGCATTTATTTTGTTTGACCAGGCATTATACCAAACACTTGATCTTCATGATCTCATTTGATGCCCGAACAATTCTGCAAGGCATGTAATATTATTTCCAATCATCGTTAGAATGGAAAACAAAAAACAAAACAGGCTTAGAAAAGTTATGCAGTTTGCCCCAAGTCACCAGCTAATGAGTGGTAGAGCTGGAATTCAAACCCAGGAAATGACTACAAAGCTTTACAATCTAAACGAGTTCCATTTCACTTCACTTCATTTTTCTTAACAACTGTGAAGTGTCGAAGTTTTGACAATAACCAGCACACTGTGCATCAGAACTCCAGGACTTATTGTTCTGAGGTGCAAGTTTTTACCTTTGAACAACATAGCTCCAGTTCCCCCCAGCCCCTGGCAACCACCATTTTTTTACAAGTTGTGAAAAGTGCTACATCCTTACCACCATTTCCACATCCTCTCCTGAAGCTGAGGGATTGAGGAAGGAGGGGAGATCAGTTGGAGGGTTTCCTTTTGGGTCTGACCATGAGTGAGTTCTCTCTAGGGACAGAAAACCAGCATCGGTGTGAGCTTGAGGTAGCTATCTGGTCTCCCCCATCCCCGGCTGATGGGGAATACGTTCACCCCAACTAGAATCCAGCATCTGGCACTTATCATATCAGGACCCCTGTTTGTGCCCTCAGAATTAACCCAGTCTTTAGATGAGGGAAAAAAAAAAAAAAAAAAAAGCTTTCTCTTTGGATTCTCAAATGAGCCAGGCCCCAACCAGCCCCCAGGAGCTCATGGCCTTGTGAGGGGAGTGAACTCCTCTCCTCCCCTGCCTCCTCTGCCCACAGCTGGGCCTTGACTGAAGGAGCCCCTACCCTGAAGGAGCCAACCCTTGAGCGGAGACCCAAGGAGCAAGCCCTCCCTATTCATCAGCCTCCTGCCCCCTGGCCAGCTTCTGTTCTATCTGAGCCTCCCTGACTCTAGGGAAACCACCACTGACAACCCAGGCAGACCTCTACCCTCCCGCGTATGGGCCTGTAGCAAGTCTGCTTTAGCCAGACCCTTGGGTCTCAAACTGAGGTAGAAGTTGGCACTCGGACGGCACACGCCAATTCTCAGAAGCTTTTTTCTTGTGGCAGAGTAGGAGTGGAACATAGAGGGCATTTTAAAATTCAGCTTTCCTCATCCTCTTTTCAAATTCTGAGTCCTAAACTCTTGTTCCTACCCCATCAGACCCTTGACCTCCATTTCCTATGTTCTCTAGCCTTTTTAAATAGAAAAGCTGCCCACAAACAAGCAGTCTTGTGCATACTTGCATGCTTGCACACCAGAACGTTATTTTTTCTGTTTATAAAAGTAAAATGTGCCCTGGCTGGATGGGTTCCTTGGTTGGATTGTTGTCCTATACACCAAAAGGTTGCATGTTCAATCCCTGGTCCTGGCACGTACTGGAAGTAGCTGATCACTGTCTCTCTCTCTCTCTCTCTCTCTCGGTGTGTGTGTCTCTTCCTCTCTCTCTCAAATTAATGAACATATCTGTGGGCGAGGATATAAAAAAAAGTAAAATGTGTCCACTGTGCTTTGGGGTGCTTTACGAAGACAGAACTGACAGGCCTTGCTAACGTGGAGCGTGAGAGGTAGGGAGGGATCAGGAATGATGCTGAGATACCCAGCCTGAGCCTGTGGGTACACAGAAGATGAATGGAAGGAAGTTTCTAGCCAGCAACTCACAATTCCACTTCCTAAGAAGGGGGTGTACTACCCAAGAAAAAGCGAAGAGGGAACTTGGGAAGTATGTCCCGCCCCCTAATGTGGAGGAGAGAGGCCAGGAGGCAAGGGTGGGCTGAGTATGGGCTGGGGGACCCACTGTGTTTGTGTGATCTCTGTCTCTGTGGACCAACAGGGGTTGGGAGCAGCTTCCCTGATGACAGAGGACTCCAGGGTAGCAGGGGACGCAGGTGCCCCAGGAAGGAGGCTGCACACCTCTGCACCGTGTACCTGGAGTGGCAGGTGAGCCAGGGAGAAAATATAGGAGACAACGGGCCCCCGGGGCAGCTGCTTCACCGAATGCAGAGAAGAAACCACAAAGAGCGAAGTCACCCAGTTAGGGCAGCTCTTGGCCCAGCTCCCTGCTGAGCCCGTCCACGGGGGTAAATGTTTCCTCTTCCGAAAGAAGCACGTCAAAAACAGGAATGACGCTAAATGACGAAAATGCCAGACAGAGGAGGTGGGCAGGAAGCTGTTCCGGGGCAGAAGGAACCTTCTAGTAGGGCTTTGCAAATTAGACCACAGAGCAGCCCCTCCTGAACACAGGCAGTTTGGGGAACCCGTACAAGCCAATGTGAGTTTTACTGTCTGACACTGACCTGTAAGAAATGTCATATTTCTTCCAGTCTATAAAGAGGAGTCATTTGCCCAGGGCCCTCATCCATTCACTGAGCAGAATAGTCCATCTAAGTCACAACTTGGGTTTTCTCTCTCATTTCAACAGCTCCTTTCCCTCACACTCTCACGTACACACAGAGGAGGCTGCAAAAATCCCAGGAGAGTCCAGGGGCGCACATCAATGGAATCCATTGAAATGGAAGCCCCTGGCTGTGGAAACCACCGAACACCTCAGAGCCACCAGGTGGGGGCCAGATTGATTTCTGCAAAGAAGGCAGCAAAGGAACCGGAGAGAAGAGAGGCAGCGCTTGTCTGGGCCGCCTTAGGCTGTTGACAGCTTTCCCCGGAGAGAGAGCATCATGTGGGCCCTCTTGGCTACAGGTATCTCACTGTGAGTCACACATCAGGGGCAGGAGTGTTACGGAGTGGGGTCCCCAAAATTCCCCAGAGCCTGCGGTTGGGGGATGGAGGAAGGGGACAGCTTTCAAGATGCCTTTGCATATCTATGGCTGGTAGCTAGTGTCTTAGTTATGCAAATGGATTTAGTTCTTGCAAGGTCCCAAGGAGATGGGAGGGGTTTTGACCACAGAACGGTGAGGGAAGTGCTTTCGGGGCCTGTGCAAGGTTCTGTGAAGAGGTAGAACCGGTCACCACGCCCACTGCGTCACAGGCCATGGTCAAGGATTTAGAATTAAGGCGGCAGGCATTTTGGAGGGAAGAGAAGAACCATGTGGTTTGTAAGGAGGCAGGAGGGCACCATGAGGTTTTAGATGGAAAAAGAGATCCATGCAGCTTTGAAAGGGCAGAGGGAGAACCATGCATGATCCAGTGCAACACGGCTCATGTCTTCCTGGACTGTTATATGGAGGCTGATGGTATCGTACCCCAGATCCTGAAGGAGAGAGCTGACAGATAAGGGATGGGGAACTTCTGGGCATGTTTTTGGCTTCTAGCCTTTTGGGGAGCAAGGGAAGTGCTGGGTCCCGTGGGAGAACAGGGCTATGAGCTGAAGTGCTCACTGCCCTCCCCAGGTTGGAATATTGTAAATAAAGACCCGTTTTCCTCAACACTAGCTGTTGGCTTTCACACCACAGTGCCATGGGAAAGAACCCCCTTTCGCTTTGTAACAGGAGGATGCAGAAGAGAGAATTGCAAGGGGCTCAGTGACCCTAAGGGCTCCGCTCCTCCCCGGGGCTCTGCAGGCCGGCCTGCTCCATGCTCCTTCCTGCTGTGTTCTCCTCAGACGGCCGCCTCCACCCATGGGCTCTGATCACAGGCAGACCTTGGCTTTGTAACTCATCGCAGATTCCCCTGTGACCCCACGGACTTGACGTTTAGACTCTTGGCTCTCCAGGTTCCTGCACACAGGATTCCAGCATGGGTTCTCTCTTTCCTCACACTGCAGCCGCAGGTACTTCTCTGGCGGGCCCTGGGGAGCCCAGCCTGGGCTAAATGCAGACTACACCCTCAAAAGCCAAGGTTCAACAGTTGTCCTTGTTGGCCCTGTGGTCCCCATTTATCCCAACCTCCAGCTCATGTTTGACATGACAACTCTGGCTTGATGGGTCTCTCATGGCCTGGCTTCCCCCTGCCCTTTCCCTGCACTCTTGTTCGTCAATTCTCCAACAATTACAAACTCTTGTTATTCAAGTGAGGGAGAGAGCAGGGGCTTTTTCACAGCCGCGTTCCTCAGTCCAGAAATCATGTGTATTATTAGGGGAACCATCATGCCCCTAAGGTTAACAGCTCCCTCTAGTGCCTCTAGTACTGAGGGTACTGTGCCGCAGCAAACATTGCTGTTTGGAGACACTGGGACACTGTTTAATGTATTCTACATATATTAGTAATTGAATATTCACGCCAATTAGTGTCACCATTTTACAGATAAGAAAACAGGCACGGAGAGATTAAGTAACTAGCCCAAGGTCACACAGCTAGTCAGGAACAAAGCCAGACTGTAAGCCCAGGAAGTCTGGCTCCAAAGTTGGTGATTTAACCTCTGTACTACATTGTAGCTTCAGCTTCACTGGAGAGGACACTCCAGTGTCATCGCAAGATGTCGATCCAACACGGGAGGAGACAGATACCATGTCACTCCCGAGTCGGACTGCACAGCCATTCTCGGCGGTGCAGATAGACTCTTAAGAAGCTACACCATTGTCTCTCGAGACGGACGGCTGCCGCCGCCGCCGCCGACGACATTGCCTCTCAAGACAAAAGACAACACTCCCCCACTCCCCTGAATCCTTCAGACACACCTCCACCCCTTCCACAGAAATTCCATTTCGGGGCAGAGGTGCTGCAGGCTTGCAGATGGGCAGTATGGGCCCCCTTCTTCGTCGCACATGTAGCAGGTAAGGTGAGAGAAGGATGGTACTTCTCTGACCAGGCAGGCTACCACTCTAAGGTTCCTTTGGTTCCGGAACACCAAGCTGAGAATTCAATGGCCTTGTCCAGTATTACATAGCCACTATCTTAAGCTGTAGGGTCAATGTGGGGACAGGACGGTTCTCTTCTTGCTGTGTAGTTATGGCTCTCAGCCAGGCACAGGAACGGAACAACTTTGGACTCTGTTTCACTCCTCCAGGCTGCTAGCCCTCTCTATGAAGAGAGAAGCAAGGTGCATGCCTTAGCTGCTACTCCAGGCCAGAAGCTAGCACCCAGAAACACCAAGGGACTACAACAGAGCTCAGAAACCTGAAGCGATGCCCGACTTCCCGTCAAGGGACAATTTTAGATGCAACATGTTCCTCTTCCAAGTCTTCGTCCTGCAAGATCAGCCCTAATATGACACCCAGCAGTGAGAGGAATGTGAAGGGTCTTAGGAGACGTTTCCCACTGAGCCTCGCGTGAGGAAGTATGTGGTCCCTGTCATTGGGGGTGGGGACCATGGCCGTCTCCTGGGGGTTGTTTCTACTCCTGCTTTTCCTTTTCCTTTCGCTGCTTGAGTTCCCTGAGGCTCTGCAAAGCCTCATTCTGCCCAATGTGCCATGGCAGGAGTCCTGGGATGCACAGCCAGTGTTTATAAATCCCAAACCCTAGTGGGCATCAAGTGATCTTCAAATAAGCCCAGTCCACCAGGTGAAAGGACTTCTCAAAGGAAGTCACATCTTTAACTTGCATTTCTATTGTTTTAGGGTCAGGGGAGATTTCACTTATAATTCCCAATAAGATGATGCAGGACAGAGCCTTTGAAAGTAAGGCTGCCAAAAAACAGTCCATGAAATCTCTAAACAAACCCTTCTTGAGAATCTTCTCTTCCCTTTTCTGTTACACCATCTGTAAAATGAGCTGCTCCACCCAGTCGCTGTTGATAGTAGCATGAGCTTTGCTGGAGACTGCTGCCCCTCACTGAAGGAAAAGCCGAGGGTTCTTCATAGTAAAAAAAAGAAAAAAAAGCAGGGACACAGTCATAGAGCAAATGTTTATTCCTGCTGAGGCCTTGAAATATAGAAGAACCCAACAACGCGACCTCAGAAAGTCTTTAATGTCGTTCCCAAACTTGAGTCACTGTAGCATGGTCAGCTCTTTGAATCGAATATAAGATATTAAGGTAAAAGCTTTATTTTTATATATCACTGAGAAAGAAAAAAAAATGCTGTCAGCTAGACTAAATGTCCTATTTATTATAAGGTGCATTGAATTTCAGAGATGGTAAAATGTGAAACAGAGTTCAGATCTTAGAGTCGATGAAATACGGCCAAGTCAGTGTTGGGGTGGAATGGGTCACTCCTCACTGAGCGTCTGACCCACAGTAAGACCTCCGTACCTGACCGTGAATTATTGAAACATCTTGGCTACCCATGTATTTAGGATTTAATCCCAGTGGAGGTAGGAAGCCATATTCAGGGAGAAAAATTCTCTTTCTCAAGGCAGAATGAAGTACACAGGTTGAGTTGGTGAACTGGACGGTCCTCAGGATGCCACCTGAGGCCAGAAAGGCAGGCTGGGTAGAGCCGAGGTGACCACACTCTGCTTGTGTCTGAAGGCCCTGTAAGTCTGGTCACTGTGTAGAGCCAGGCTAGAGATGGGGTGGCCCTGCCTTCTGGGAGCAAAGTCACCGCAGGAAGGGCCTGGGAAGGAAGGTTTAAGAAACCTGTATTATTACTTTAAAAATAAATCCATGAATTAATAATATGCCCGGTAGGAAAGGGTCTCTCACCATCTAAGAGAGAATAATTACATTCTTGAGGGTCCTGGGCATTGATGGAGTGATTATCCCACCAGGAACACCTCTGTACCCCCTTCCAAAGTTGTGTGTGGGACCAGGGTGCCCTCAAAGCCTCCTTTGCATCCTTCTCCAGCATCCCCTTTGGTTTCCCGCACCTCTAGGACTTTCTGTTCAGAGGGAAGAGTCGGAACTCCAAGCCTTCCCTGAAGAATGCATGCCATCAGTCAGAGCAAGCTGAGACTAGCTGGTGACAGTAAGCCAGACCATTTCGCTTTCTCTTTCTCAGAAACCCACTTTAGAGGAAGCGCCACAGCAGCTGCCAGACGTCTTCACATTGAGGAGACTTGTTGAAGAAAGCAGCTTCCTGCCCTAGTCCTTGAGCTTTTCTCCAGCTCATAAAGTGGAATCCATCCCTTGTGAACTAACCCCAGGCCTGCATACAGTGGCAGGCATGTTCAGGGTAGGCACGTAGGGACAGGGGGCCAGATTCAGCTTCTGGGTAGCTCTGTGTTGGGCAGGGAGCCCTCATGGCAAGGGGCAGGGTTCCCATGGTACGAGGCTCAGAGAGGAGGCGGCCGCCTGTCCTTCCTGTTCACAGACAATCATGGCTTCCTCCGATTTATCCACCACCAACTACCGTGCAAGAGACATGGGGCAGGCACAGTTCTCTCCTCTACTGAAAGGCATAAAAAATTATGAAAGGAGTGTCACCTGTGAATCAAGAGGTTTTTTTGCTTGTTTGTTTGTTTTTTAAAGAACTGTTCATTTTTTTTTAGAGATTCTTTAAAATTTATTTACTTTTAGAAAGAGGACCAGAGGGAGAAAGAGAAGGAGAGTAATATCATCGATTGCTTCTCACGTGCCCCCAACCAGAGACCTGGCCCGCAACCCAGGCATGTGCCCTGACTGGGAATTGAACTGGCCAACTTTTGGTTCACAGGCTATCGCTCAATCCTCTGAGCCACACAAGCCAGGGCGTGAATCAAGAGTTTTACACAGAGCCTTGGTAGCCATAGCTAACTTTGGTGAAATCTATTTTAGAATAAAACAAGTAAATAAAATATTCAAGCGAATCATTTTAGGACAAGAGAACCTGATTGAAACCAACCTTGGGAAATATCAGAGAGTTTACTTTGTCTACTGCACAAATACTTTTTTTCACATCTTGAATTCGGGATTTATGATTTTCAAGCCTAAGGTCACCTTTGAAGTATAAAGGCTATAAAACAGTAACTTCCCATCTCTTAAGGTCTCTGGCTAAGCCTCTGATTTCTACACACTCTGTAGAAGATATTCAGTGTACATCAAAGAGAGACTTTGATCACAAACATAGTGTTTCAGCCAAGGCCAAGCATTGCAGTTCATTTTCTTTTTGACCAGGACAAGTGGATGTGTGTGTACGCAGATGCACACATAGATATTATTCTGATTGTGCTGATTTTGCTGAGAAAGCTTTAACCAAAGACAGAAAGTTATTGTGATTTCCTAAACTTTAAAAAAAAATAAATAAAAGGACTGGTTCCCAATAATTTTGATTTAATTCTTTACTCTAAGTAAAACACGGGGTGTCACCTCCATATCTTGCCCAAGCAACAGCAGACATGTCACACGCTACCCCAAATTCTGCTCTAGCGTTCCCCTCTTTCTCTCTTAGCACCATCTTCCTTCAACTATTCAACATGCATTAAAGAAACTCCTCTCCACAGTAAGATCTCTAAGGAGGAGGTTAGTTCCAGATTGTTTAGAATTCTTGCTGGGAGAGAGTTATGTGAGACTTCTGTGAGGCAAAGTTCAGGGCATTGTCCTTGAGATCCCTCAGAAAACATATATCAAAGGGGCAAAGTATGCATTGCCTTAAGGATCAAAGGAATGCTGTGTATAGGACTTTTTTAAAAAATTGTAATTAACAACTTTGTGGAGGTATAATTTACATGCCATACCACTCACCCATTTAAGACCAATGGCTTTGATATATGTACAGAGCTGTTCAGCCGTCACCACAACCTAATTTTAGAAAACTTCCATCACCCGAGAAACCTTGTGCTCACTTACAGTGACTTCCTCTTCCCCTCCTCTTTTCAGCTATTATTAATAACGCTGCTATGAATATTCATATACATGTTTTTGTGTAGACATACGTTTTATTTCTGCTAGGTAGATACCTAAGAGTGAAATAACTAGGCATATTAGTTTCCCATTTCTACTGTAACAAATGATCACAAACCAGTGGCTTAAAACAACACAAATTTATCTTAAAATTCTGGAGGTCAGAAGTCATAATGGGTCTTATGGGCTAAAAATGAGGTGTCAGCAGAGCTTTGTTCCTTCTGGGAACATTTCAGGGGAGGGAGGAGTAACTATTTCTTGCCTTTTCTAGCTGCCCACATTCCTGACTCCTGGCTCTTGTGATTACATTGGGCCCATCCAGATAATCCAGGATAATCTCATCTCAAAAGCCTTAATGGCATCTGGGGAAGATCTCTTTGCCTCGGGAGGTGGTGTACTCACAGATTCTGGGAGTGAGAACATGGACTCCTTTGGGGAGACCATGCTCCCATCTACCACTTTGGTTACATGGTGATTCTGAAGTAAACATTTTGAGAAGTTGCCCAACCGTATTCCAAAGTGGGTGTACCATTTCACATTACCACCAGCAATGCGTGAGGGCTCCGCTTTCCATACATCCTCACTAACATTTGTTATGGTCCATATTTTTTTTTTTAAGATTTTATTTATTTATTTTTTGAGAGGGGGGAGGGAGGGAGGGAGAAAGAGGGAGAGAAGCATCAATATGTAGTTGCCTCTCACATGCCCCCAACTGGGGACCTGGCCTGCAACCCAGGCATGTGCCCTGTCTGGGAATCAAACCAGCAACCCTTTGGTTCGTAAACTAGCACTCAATCCACTGAGCCACACCTGCCAGGGCTGCCCATATTTTTTATTATAGCCATCCCAGTGGGAAGGAGTGGTCTGTCATGGTGGTTTTGATTTGCATTTCCCTGCCGGTGGATAACATGGAGGATCTTCTCATGTACCCTTTTGGCCTGTTTCCACGTGTTTCATTCAGGAGCTGGAGGAACGACAGAGACAAAACGCATCTCTAGCCTTTCCCGGTGCACTGTCTCTCCCCCTTCTCATCCCTCTGTCCAACACCCCTTGCACGATTCAGTGATGTCTGTGAGCCAGTCACGGAGGCACAGAACCCTGGAAGCACAGAGGCTGCCTCGCCCAGCACCGTGGCCTGCGTCTCCTAACTGGGCTCACTCTTGCAAAGCTAAGTCCTTCCCCAGCCTCCCTGTTTGGAAAAGTTGCAAACGTGACTACAGTTGGATGACGCTCCTCCATAAGCGAGCCTCTGGGGTGGGACGGTGAGACAACCTAAAAACGGTCCTGACCTCATAGAGCCTCTGCAGGCCAGACAGCAAGATGCTCTATCCAGCCGTGATGGATCCCTGATCTGCAGAAATGCATGTCCCCTCACAGTGGAGGGCACAGCAGAAGCGCTCACCCACACCCCCATGAGGAAGTCCCCACTCAGAATAACCTCTCCTTGCCCCTTCGCAAACCTAATTTGCAGCCCTTGCACCTTCTGAAATGCAGGCCAGACTCAGAGCCTTCAGGCCAGAACGATGTGTGTCAATGCCTCAGAGATGTCATTTGGAATCAGGCCTCTCGGGCCTCAGCCCCAGTGGAGGCAGCCTTTCCAGCTGCCATCACTCATCTCCTGTCCCTGCTCTCCTGGCACTGTGCCCCCTGGTCCCTATCCCCTCTCAGGCCAGACCTCAGGCTTCCTAAAGGCTTTTTAGGGAGCCCTGGGGATCTCACGGTCAGCAAGAAGGACGCCACCCCAGTCACAAGGTGACTACCACTCCGGTTCAGGGAGGGGATCATGTGAGTCCATGAAGGCAGGGCCACCTGCCCAGGCCCACTTCCTCATCGCCACCAACTGTTCCCACGTTCAGCAGCTGCCATTTGCAGCTGTCACTACCAAATGGCTGTGAGGGGTGGGGGAAGCCCCCTTTCCACACCAACACCACTACCCCCCATTTCCAGTCACAGCTGAATCCTGTTAAGCCTGCATGATTTTTAATATCAAACATTAAAATACCATTCCAAATGATCTAGAAAATAGAACTGTTAAAAACTAACAAGATACTGCTGTTTAATAATTCTTTATTACCAAAAATAGCAATCATGTGTTAACATTTAATGACAGATTTAAACAAAATCTATCCTAAAGAATCAGGAGGATCATAATAATAATGATAAAGGGGAGAACTAATTAATTAGGACACAAAAGTGGATAAAACAGATAATCTAAGAGCTGTTTCTTTGGGAAAACAAAAAGCAAAGAAACAAATCTCTGGCAAATCTAGTTATTAAAAAATATATCCATAAGGCAACACAAAATACTTACACTTATCCTGAGTTTAAAAAGGATTTAATTTTGACATGAAGGTTTAGAAATCATTAACAAAGACCACAAACTGCTGCGCGGTAATGAATATGACGATCTTAGTGAAATACACAGTTCTTGCCTCCGCCAAGCTCCCCACCCCACCCCCACACCCTCAAAGCTTCAGCAGCCCTGAGGCAGCAAAGTTTCATAAGAACAAGGCCATTGGGCTGCCCTTCAGGCTTAGCAAAGACGTCTGACCCTTTTTCTCTATCTATAAATGCAAAAAGTTCAAGTTAGCCTGCAAACCTCAGGGCACAATGCTCGGTACCTTTCAAGTAGTGTTGACCTTGTCTCTATCTAAGCTAAGTTGCAGCCCCACTTTTAGCCTTATAAGAAAGCCTAACTTGGGGGGGACCTTGGAGAATGTGGAGACTGGGGGGCGGGCAGAGGGAGGATGGGATGGGTGGGGAGAAGATAATGAATGTTCCATGGGAAAAAATTAAATAACCTGGTACCAGACTATTGTATAGCTTCTGACTTATCTTTTCTGTAAATTGGAGATAATCACCACTTATCTTACAGAGAGGAAATATGGGAATATAGGTGGAAGGATTTTTGCAAAGAGCAAAACTTGATACCATGGTAGTGCCGGGAGAGGGTCTCCCTGCTTATTTGGGGATGAGATAGGACAATACACGACATACAGCTTTCAAATGCAACTGTCATCCCTCATCTGTCATGGTCCTCCTTTGTCTCTTCAGACACACCTGAAGCTGCCAGTGGGCTGCTGTGAGTTGAAGATCTGTCATAAGCCAAAAGGTCCAGTTTTCCCAGCAAAGTTGGGGATGCATACTTCCAGAGCCCAGTAATCCCACAAGGATGTAAGTAAAGGCAACACAAGACTCTGTCTACTCCCCTGGGGTACCCAGATTTTTTGATCACCAAGACTCTTGGGCAAGAGCTTGGGTGGGGCTAGAGGTCTGAAGAACTGACCTTTAACTAAGAAACAAATGTTGGAAAACCCCATTAGGGCTCAGACCCACGTGGGGAAGCGTAGCGCTGACAAGGCCATCAAGAAGCTGCTCAGCCCAAGTAGAACTGGGGGCCTTCTGATTTGTTTGTACGTTGGAAAGTGAGGAATACCCACTCCTCTTTCTGTCCTAGCAAATACTTAGTAAAATAAACACTGAGCATCAGTGCTTTGTGGAACGGATGCTCTTTAGAGAGGAGGGCAAAGAAGGCTTGAGTCTGATGTCATGAGTAGCAAGCTCAGAGACACACTTGGGGATGGAAATTCCTGACATGGATGGCAGTGCAACGTGCCTTAAGGTCATGATAAAGGTGTATTTTATGTCCCTGGAAGAAGGAGGGATCAGTCTGCAAGCAATGTGGTCGACCATTTGGGGAAAACTATAAACCGGCCAACCATTTGGGGGGAAAAATTGATCTTTACTTTACACTAAAATGCATTGAGATAAAAAGATAGATTTAAATGTAAAAAATATCACAGTACATTATATAGATGAATATTCACAAAATCTTTGTATGTGAAGAGACTTTAGAGGCATAATACAAAAATCAGAAACCACGAAGTAAAAGATTAATAAGGCTAAATGTTACATATAAGTGTATATTTCTGTTTTGGTTTGTATCATTCCAGAACGGTTTAGTTGCAAGTGACAGAGACTCTCCTCTAACCATCTTGAGCAGAAAGTGAACACTATCAAAAAGCCAGCGAGCGCAGTGACAGCAGGGTGCGGCTGGCCTCAGGGACAGCTGGAAACAGAATCCCCGACACTCTGCCAGGACCGCCGCTCACCCCCAGGTCTCTCTGATTTTCCGAACAGGGAGCATGGCATGGCTGCAAGAGACTCCCTGGCATGGCATCATCGCATCTCCCAGTTTCACTACCAATAGGAGACTGCTATTTACTTTCTCTGGTTCCAAATTTTAAAACCCCCGGGAAAATTGGCTTAACTCTGGCAACAATCTACTGGCTTGTTTCCCATTTTATCCAAACCACCTGGCACATGGCACAGACTCAATAAAATCATTAAATGGTGGATGTGAGGGAAATGGAGATGCTAGTGAAGGATGGCTCACGAGTTTGGGGGACCAGTAAGGGGTGATAACATGAACTCAACCAAGCTTCCAAAGAAGAACAGCAGGTGCAGGGCACCCCAAAGCGTGGCTTCATGGTTAAGAGCATGACTGTTAGAATTCAGCTGTCTGGTTTGAATCCCAGTTCTGCCACTGGCCATCTGTGTGACTGTGGGCAAGTGATTTCAACCTACAAAGCCTCAGCTACGCCATCCATAAAAATGGAGAAAATGTTACCACCTCGTTTATAGGGCTAATTGTGCTCAGTGATCACTGACTAATACTATCATCTCCTTTCAACCACACTGCATTATGGCTTCCATTTCACTTGCACTGTCTTTGCAGTTAGAACTGATTTCTTTCTAACAATAGAGTCAGTTTCATATTTCAATATTTCTGCCAGTTAATCCATCCGTTCCTCCAGTAAACAGGGCAAGGATATATTCTTGATCTTACTTACTGCAATGGGGAGAAATAACTACGGAACCCCCCATCTTTGTTCAGATCCATGTAATAACAGAACCGGTGCTCTATGAAGAGTTCGTAGGTTGCCCAGGAATGTCACCAGAAATACTCCTGGCAAGCTTCAAGTCACCGTTAGCTGGAAGAAGGTGACAGCTATATTCAGGGAGTATAGGCCCAGTCCTGCAAAATCTGAGACACTCTGGGGACCACCCAGTCATGCTCACTTATTGCTGCCACCTACACACGGGGAAACCCAAAGGGTCTGGCTTCTCTCTCTAAACATTAAGGTTGAAACAAATTTCCACCTCTCTGGGTTTTTAAGTATAAGCTCAGATATTGGAAAACATCTTGTACCTGGGAGAATATGTGAGTTTGAAAGCAACAGCATCTTATGTGGTCTTTCTGATTTCTCTGTCTGTAAGGATGGACTATGGCTTTGGGGTCACTGCCACCTTCTAGATAGATGTGACTTTGAAGGTGTCAAGCGGAACCCAGAATAAAAAGAAATTTTACTTGCTTCCTATTATTGGAATAAACTTTAATATTTTATATTAACAGCTTCAAATATGTTGGCGCAAATTATATTTTCTAAAGATGGCTGCACTGCTCTCTCCCAAACCACAGACTCTGATTATAGAAATTTGCAAATAACAAGTTTCAGTCAAAAGATACTGTGTCCCAGTAACTATTGACCTTTAGGTTATGACCCCCTATTCACATCATAATGCTTAAAGTCATGTTATACCTTATTCTGCATTAGCATGATGTTAAAAGCACAGTTCAATTTCCTGGGTTTGACTCTCAGTTTACCACTAACTGTAGAACCTTGGATTAGTGACTTAACCTTTCCAGTCCTCTGTCCTTTTATTTGTAAAATGGGGATAATAATTGGTCTTAATCCACAGAGTCGTTGTTAATGAATTAATACACATAAACTTATAATAATTCTAACAAACATCAGACATGTAATACATGCTCACTGGTGTTATTATTCTAGGTGTTCTTGTTCAAGTGGCTGATCCAGAAGGAAGGAAAGAAGAAATTGAGAAGCAGTATAATCCAAGTAGTAACCTGACTTTCTTTATCCAGGTTAGTAAGCGAAGGCAAGGCATGTGTGCTGACTCAGTCCCCTGCTGTCTGCTCTGCTGTACGCTTCTTGGCCAGCCATGACCTAATATCCTGTAGCAGGACTGACGCTGCCCCTGGAGGGCCCTGGCCGGGTCCCCGTACTCCCTGGAAGCTGAGGTTTAGGAATAGATATGTATGTGCGGAGAGGAGAGATTGGGAAATGGCAGAGAAGGCTAACCCTAAGGAGAGAAAGGGCCAAGTGCAGGGTATTAGCTGCCCCAGAGACAAGCCATATATTTTATCATTTCTCTCGGGTCTGGGCCCCCTCTGCCCTCAGTCTTGACTCAGGAGGGAGAGCAACACTTGGGCAACGCCTGCGAAGCACCTGGTGCCAAGGGCCACACAGGCTGAAGGTGGTGGGCCCCAGGAAGCTGTGGAAGAGAGGCAGGGAAAGGCAGAATGTCCTTCAGGGTCCTTCAACCCTCCTGCTTCACTGGTGGGGCAGAAGCAGGGGCTGCCTCCCCTCCTCCCAGTTTCCAACTAAGACCTATATTCTTTTTTAAATTATATTTTCTTGATCATGCTATTACAGTTGTCCCAATTTTGCCCCCTTTGTCCCACTCCACCCAGCACCGCCCACTCCTTCAGGCAATCCCCCCACCATTGTTCATGTCCATGGGTCATGCATATAGGTTCCTTGGCTACTCCATTCCCTATACTGTACTTTACATCCCCATGGCTACCTATTTGTACTTCTTAATCCCCTCACCTCTTCACCTATTCCCCCACACCCCACTCCCATCTGGCAACCATCAAAACTCTCTACGTATCCATGATTCTGTCTCTGTACTTCTTGTTTGCTTGGTTTGTTTTTTAGAGTCAATTGTTGATAGATATGTATATATGGCCATTTTATGGTTCCTAGTTTGATCTTCTTTTTCTTAAATAAGTTCCTTCACCATTTCATATAATAATGGTTTGGTGATGATGAACTCCTTTAGTTCTTTCTTGTCCAGGAAGCTCTTTATGCCATGCTTATCCCGCCCCCTCCGCTCTGAGCACTGCAGCCTACGGAGACTGTCTCGTGATCAAATACTAAGTCCAGATTTAGTGCTAAAAATGAAATACCTGGGGGTGAGGTTGGGGCGTGTGCGAGTGGAGGCAGGGAGGGGGAAGAAATATAATTTCTTGAGTGCCTACTAAAAGTCAGGAAAAGAACTGGGTCCTTTTCCATGACCTTGTGTAGCCCTCAGACATGAGTCTGAGTTCAATATTTTTACTTACTTCCATGAAATGAAGTTCGGTATTAGAACTGGAATTTGAACCCAGTGCTGGTTCCAACGCCAGCAGACCCTCCATATCACCCTGCCCAGGCTCTGTAGCTTCAGCTTCACTGGAGAGGACACTCCAGCGTCATCGCAAGATGTCGATTCAACACGGGAGGAGACAGATACCGTGTCACTCCCGAGTCGGACTGCACAGCCATTCTCGGCGGTGCAGATAGACTCTTAAGAAGCTACACCATCGTCTCTCGAGATGGACGGCTGCTGACGAATTTCCTGAGTACAGGACATAGATTGTTACAGTAAAAAATACAAACGTCGATCTCCGTGAATCCAATGGGCCCTAACCGTGGGCCAGGAAAAGGAGGGAACTTAGGATAGGAGATGCCAAGGCAGGGCTTGAGGTTCACAATAACAGGATATGCTGAATGCAACAGTTATCTGCTGTCAGTCAGCTGTTCTCATCTTGCCTGTTTACAACGCAGGAAATGAAGGGGGGTTGGGGGGGAATTGACAAGCAAGCAAACTTGACAAACTTCACTCAGCATTATGGTCCTCTCACAGTTTGTTATCAGCAAGATAGAGGAAATGTCAAGGTTGCAGCTAAGAAGAGTGTGTGGACCACGGGAGACTGAGTGTCTGCACAGTAAGAAAAACACAGTCATAGGTGCCGGCTCAGCAACTACAAGCAGGACCCGACGCCCCAGCAGCTCCAGCCCCCCGCCAGCTGCTCGCTTTCTGACTCAAGGGCTCACGCAGGCTCACAGACTTCAGCGGCAGATGTACTTGGTTTAAATCCTGGTTCCACTGTGTCCCCTCAGAGAGTCGTTGTGAGAAATACGTATTCAAAGACAACTGTAAAAGACCAGCACGGGGTAGTGTGTGCTCACTTGACTTGTCAGGGTGATTCTAAGACTTCCCCAAATGGTGACAGGGTCCTGCCAGGTCAAGACCTTAAATGATGCACATCAGCTTCCTTCCCCAGCGTCCGTTCAGGCTGCCAGAGAGGCCCACCAAAACATCCGCATAATCACAGAAACATGAGTTTGAAAGGAGAAAAGAAGTGTATCCTTAAACTTTAAACCTGTATCCTACCATCACACCACACACCTATAGTGCGCTGCTACCTAACATGGTTAGAACTCCTCTAGGTACCCTGTTAACTGCTTAGCTTGTGGAATAACACATTATGTGCGCTATCTTAGGGGAAGGTGACGTTTTCCATCACGGCTGATCTTGAACGCATGCATCTTGGTCTTGGCGGCTTGGTTCAGTAGGTGTGGTTCCTTTCGTGGGGTAAACCCCAGATGTGTATTTTTTTCCTACCCTTGGTGACAGTACATTCACAACGTTATGCAACCATCGCCACTATCTACTTGCCAAATATTTTTATCATCCCTCAAGGAAACCTCCTAGTGGTTAAGTAGTCACTCCTTGTTCTTCCCTCCCCCTCGACCCCAGAAGCCACTAATCTGCTGTCTGTAACTATGGATTTTCTTAATCTGGATATTTTATATAAATGGAATCATACAGATAATGTATCGTTAAGAGCTCAGGCTACCGCATCTGACTGAGAGGTCCTAGCCTGGGAGGCCCCAGGCCAACTAAGTTTCCCCAGGCTCGCTGTCCCCATCACAGTGTAGCCCAATCTTAGGCATAAGACCCGGGTTCCCAGAATTCAGGTCTAATTTCAGCAAGCCCCCAATAAATCTGCTGCCCCCAGTAACTGCTGCCCTGCAGTGATCCTGTTTAACAAAGATATCTTTTTCTGCTGACAAGATTTTAGTAACTTCCCTATTCTCAGAGCCTACTTGCCTATCACTAGCTCCTTCTGGATTTTTGAAAGTCCCCCACCCCTTAAAAACCCCCACTCTGTTTCTACTCAGGGCTGCAGTCACTCCAGACTCAGCCCACCTGCCTGGACCTCCCCAATAAAAGCTCTGAACTGTTTTACATGTCTCCTTTCTTCTTCCTCACACAAATCTAACACCCACCTTGACTAGACTAGCTCCAGTGAGTGACTTTCTCAGATGAAGAAAGGTCTTTGATGAGGCTGCTTTCTTAGCGATTCAATGGGTTGAAATCCCCATTTCCTTCTTCCTTAGACCAATCCTGACGCAACCTGGCCTCACATATCAAAGCCAACAGCTCCAGGGCCCTTCTGCTACAAGGATTAAGCTCTCAGATGACACTTACTGCCAAAGAAGTAGATGCAATTTCTTGAGAAATGGGTATAGGATGGGAAGAGGATCTACGACAGAAGTGGGAGGAACTCCAACAGAAGAGACTGGATAGAGGCATCATTGAGAAAAGAGACTAAGAAAAAGTGGTCAAAGACATAAAAACCCAGGATTGCGAGATGGCACAAAGGCTAAAGGAAAGCATGTTTCTAGCAGCCCAAGTGTCCATCAATAGATGAGTGGATAAAACAACTATGGGGTAGTTACACAATGGAATTCTACTCAGCTGTAAAAAAGAAAAAAACGTTCCTCTTTGCGAAGGCATGGATAGACCTGGAGAACATTATGTTAAGTGAAATAAGTCAGTCAGAGAAAGACAAATACCATATGAGTTCACTCATGTGTAGAATCTAATGAACAAACTGAACTAACAAGGACAATGGGGACAGACTCACAGATGGAGAGCAGGATGACAGCTAGTGCAGGGGAGGGAGGAGATTAGGGGATGGAGGGATGGAGCAAAGAGGAAAAAGGACTCCTGGACGTGGACAACGGTGTGGGGACTGCAGTGGGGAGGGAGGTATAAGGGACTAACTGGTAATGGGGAAAAGATGTAATAAAAATTAAAATTATTTTTAAAAAGCATGTTTCCAGAAGAAGAGCAGAGCCAACAGACATCAAATAAGCTGGGGACTAAATAAGCAGGCATCACAAGAGCAGTTCTGGTAGCGAGACTCCTGAGCTAGGAGACCGGTTGCTATGGGTTACAGGTGAAATGGAGGTAAGGGGGTACCGAGAGCGAGGGTAATTCATACTCTCAAGTTTGACTGTAGAGGACAGAAGAGAAAGTGGGTTGCACCTAGAAAGGGGCCTGAGGAGGGTTGTTTGGTTGGGGGTGGTATTTGTTTTCGGTTTGGGGCATGGAAGACAAGAGCATGTTTTCATGTTGATAGGGAGTCTCCCATGGAACACAGATGTAAGCTGCAGGAGGCTGGCTAACCACATACTGTGGTGTCTCGGGAGGCAGAGGATGGAGCCAAGACAGGGATCCTCTGATTGCGGACCTGCCCCAGCATAAGAGTCTGGGGAGAACCACCAGGCACACACCTGACGAAGATGTCTGGAAGCACAGAGAGCCCTGGCAGCGACTAGAGGGGAGGAGGAAATGGCAGGCAGAGGCTCCTCCCAGAAGGGCCTGTCCTCCATCAGAACAACTCCCCAGAAGTGGTCTTAGACAGGTAATTGGTGCAGAGCTCGCCTGGCTCTTGTCAACAGGTGTCTCTTGGGGACTCTCTCACAGCTGTCCTAGAGGCAGACAAAGCTTCTATCTGAGAGTTGTGTAAAGGGACAGTCATGAGTTGGAAAGATGGATTAGAGCAAGAATCAGAAAATGGGATCCCCTGCTCCCGAACTGTGATTCCTGCCCCTCCTAACAGGGCAACCTCCCTCAGATGGAGCGGGCTCTGGGAGGCGGGCTGCCTAAGCAGGCAAAGGAAGTAACCAAAGTTAAGTGCACAGAGCTTGTTTCACAGGAAGAAAAACGAACACTATCTTGGTTGTTTAAAATAAATAAATCTGGAGGGTTTTAGATGATTCATTACCCTGTCTCAGCAGAATGTACCTGCTGAGATTTGCCTGGTCTCTCCAGGACAGTAGACTCCATTTCCAATGAGGTTGCACAAAAGCCAAGGCCAAGCCAAAGCAGAGAGGGAATGGTCACATTTCCTCTTGCAAAGTTGCATTATCAGCCACGGCACTGGTGACCCAAGGCCGGAGGGCTCAGAAGGGCATGCATGGGGGGTTCGCTGGTCATCTGCTTGAAGTGCCTCAGGGCTTCCACTCACCCTGGCATTTGTAGCCCAGCATGATTCAGTTCAGACTCTCCCCTCCTCTCCTCTTGACGATTCCCATGACAACCCTGGTCATGTGACTATGATGTGGTTACAAGGACCAAGGTGTGGGTCAAGGGAATGCTACTCGTTCTCAGCATTAGTCACGACCCTTAGAAGAATGAGAAAATGTGCAGGCAAAGTGCTTGTTTCCAAAACCAGAGCCTCACCTCACCCCACTGGGACTGCCCCAGATGTGAGATTTTTTGGTGCCTCCTGCGCTTCGGTCTCTGGGTTGGACCGCAGAAGGTACTAAAGAGACTGAGTCCTAAACATCGCTATCTTGTCTAATCCTCACATTTCTGGGGCACAGAGAGTATTACTGGAATTTTTCAGATGATAAAACTGAGGCCCCAAGATCTTACTATGTCTGTAGAGGAGTCAAAATTTGAACCTGCATCTAGTTGATTCTTGTCCAATATGACTTAGCTGCCTGCATTCAAGAAACTCACCAAAAACTACACGAATTATCATAATGTGATCGTGTATGTTAGAATCCAGTGGGGGCTTGGAGAATGGAGAAATCACATCTAAACTTTTCAGTTCGGGAGAAGTGGTTCAATTGGCTGAAGAAAAGTAGTCAGGATATTTGAAAGCAAGTTTGTTCTGAAAAATCTTGTTAGGTGGACTTGCAAGTTGAAAAAATAAAGGCAGACTTCCAAGGGTGGAGAGGAGGGCGAATGTTTAAGTTGGGACCTAATGGTAGGATTTGCAGATGCAAGAGATCTATGGGTGTTACTCCCCAAACAGAGGCCATGATTGTCAAACAGAAAGTCTTTTCCAGTAAGGCCTATGACGTAAGGTATGATAGGAATGAATTTGTAACAAACTTGAATGTGCAGGAAGAGAGCACAATGCTTTCTTTAGTTTACATAAAATTAAGGGAGGTGTGACCCTAAGACTCCATTCCATTCAGCAGGTGGGAAATGTATCTTTAGAGATTGAGAAGCTCTCCCCCCCCACCCCCCACCCCCCATTCCAATCCCCATTGCTAGAGTTAATGATCAGGAGTTGTGAGGTGCAGCAAAACACTCAGGAGACATCATGGTCATTGGTGAGCATCAGGGGCCAGCAGACTTTTTCTGTAGAGAACCAAATAGTAACAATTTCAGGCTTTGCAGGCCAGGTGGGTCCCTGTCACAACGACTCAACTCTGCCACTGTTGCTTGAAAGCAGCCATAGACAACAGGCCTACGGATATGCTTGCTTGTGTTCCGATCCGACTCCATTCATGGACACTGAAACCTGAATTTCATATCATGCTCACATGCCATAAAATGTTGTTCTCCTTTCAATTGTTTTCAAAAATTTAAAAATCTAAAAACCCATTCTTAGCTCACAGGTCACACAAAAACAGAGGGCAGGCCTGGTTCGACTTAGGAGTCAACTCCTTATCTACACAGTTTCTACCCACATAGATCCTTGACATTGGGTAACACTGTTGCCCCATGGAAATCTTTCCAGTGCCCAAAGTCCAAGAAAACTTTCCTATACTTAACATGGAACTGTCACCTCTAGGACTTGTCATCTTCCTGATATTCTGTGGAGGATGGGCCATAGAGCCCCATGACTTACAAAAACAGGTGATATTCATTCCTTCTCTTGGGGAACAATCTTTGCTCTTTCACTTCTAGGCACTCGACCCCTCAAAGCCACTCTATAACTCCCTTCCCTAGCATAGTATGCTCAAATCCCTCAGGATAAAGGGGGACAATCAGGAGGGGAGGTGGCCTGCCAACTACATCTTCTGTAGGCCCCGCAGCAAGGGAACGTAGACTTGGCTTCCTGCCGGAATGCTGAGTAATGTGTAAAGTAAACAGAGACATACCTCTCACTAAATTACCCTGCCTGGGACCAGGGCTTTCTAGTCCAGGAGCAAACTCATGCCTCAGTATTCCAAGCTCAGTGGGTATTGTGTTTGATGTCCTCAAAAACTCTGAAGGGAAATCAGGGTCCTGGTGACAAAGAGGGGACACACACAATTTAACCTTCCTCGGGACACCAGGCTCTACTTAAGGGGACTCACTGTCTTGGCTTGTAAGTGGTTATTTTGATCAGCCACTGGTTCCTACCAGCTGCCACTCCAGGAAGACTCTAGCATACCTGCATGACAAAGAACATCCACCAGCCAATTGCCACTTTCCCCTACAAAAGCCTATTTCACTTCTGCTTTGGGTGAATTGCTTAAGTTCTAGGAAACTCTAGGCGCAATGACAAGAATGGGAGGTCAAATGCCACTTCCGTCGTGACGTTGTCTCCAATCCCTCAGCCCAGAGAGGCCTTTTCCATCTGACTTCAAAGCTCACACCCATCGGTGCCTGATTTTCCCGTCATTGGCCCATGTCAGGCGGCTGCGGTAACAGCACTGGCTTCAAGCATGGTTCCTGCAGCCACCTGCTCCCCAGTAAGATGGCCAGGCTTACTGGAAGAGAATGTTCTCTACGCAAGGAAATTTGAGATCGGAAAAGTCATCCTTGGAGGGTAGGGATTGGGCAGACACCCGAGCCTCAGAAATGCAGTTGTGCTGGAGAATTGCCCTTGTAGAGTTCACTGGAGGCAGGGGTCTACTGCCCAGACTGCAACGTCATTCTCTCAAGTGGAAAACAGAAACCATTATCCAGGATGATTTCTTGCTCCTCATCTGTGCATCCATTAACCCGTGAATACAAGATCATTTCTTATGCCCACACAGATACAGGGAAGACTCAGCAGAGCTTTGTTACATAGGTAGATGAATCGTGCTCTCAGGAATGTAGCTGGAATATATTTCTAATCCTCACCCGAGGACATGTTTATCAGTTTTAGAGAAAGGGGAAGGGAGGGGGGAAGGGAGGGAGGGAGAGAGAGAGAGAGAGAGAGAGAGAGAGAGAGAGAGAGAGAGAGAGAGAGAGAGAGAGAGAGAGAGAGATGTGAGAGAGAAATATCAATCGGCCGCCTCCCTTCACTGGGCATCGAACCCACAACCTTTTGGTGAACTGGGCAATGCTCCAACCACCTGAGTCACCTGCCAGGGTGAGAGAAGATATTTTATAGAATAGCCTTATCATTTTGCGGAGCTTGATGAAGCCCCCTGACTTAGCTGACTTTCCTTTCTTTTCAGCCTGACAAAACGATTCTTAAATTTAAGATGGCTGCCACACATCCGCTTTCAAGACAGGAAGAGGGGAAAAGTGAGGCCACAGCCCCCATTACACCCTTTGGCAGCAAAGTCAAAGCTTCCCCAGAAACTCCTCTAGTCGCTCTCACTCTGCTGGATTGACTAGAACTGTATCCTCTGTCCTCCTAGGGCAACAAAGGAGGTTGAAACTTGAGTGTTCATCTTCAGCCTCTGAGGAAGAGGAGGAGGATTGGGAAGGCTATAGAAGGAGTCAAACTGAAATTCTTCTGCAAATACCTACACAATTTTGAAAAACAAAAGCACTGGAGGGGAAAGCTAGATCTTTTTTTTTCCTGCTAAACTATAGTATAAAACTGCAGGAATAAAATCAGATGGATATACACAATACTTGAAAGAGATTCATAGAAAAGAAGAACCAGGACTTCCGGCCAAGATGGAGGCTTAGACGGACGCGCTAGGTCTCCCTCTACAACTAGAGAGGAATACAACTACTTCAAAACAAAGGATAACTAGAAATTCCAGAAAATAAAACTACACGGAAGCCCAACATATGAAGTTATAAACCAGCGGCGCCCTTTGGGCAGGTAGGACGAGAGAAAGGGGGCGGAGCTGTTTGCGGTAGCACCTGGGACAGCGGCGGGGAGAACAACCCCGGCTGCAGCCGAACCCCCGGCAGCTCACGACCCCAACACTGGGGAAAGCAGCCACCACATCGCCTTGAACAGTGAGGCCCAGGGGGGCGGGAGGACGGATCCCGGTCTCCTAGCGGAATAACTGTGTGAATCCATCTTGGACCCCCGCCCCCAAAGAAAGCACCACAGGGCTGCGAAATAGGTCGCGGACAGGCGCCGGTCGCTGGCTTGAGACGCGTACACAGGCGCTGCCCCCTACAGCCGGCCCAAGAAAACAAAACGCATCTGTCAAAATGAGACAGACAACTATAGAAATCCCGGTGGCACAGCTCACCAGGCAACAGATGGAGAACCTGACAGATGAACAGATAAGAAACCTGTCAGATGATCAGTTCTGGGCCATTGTTATCAGGTGGCTTACAGAATTCACAAAAGATTTGGAAAAAGATGAGAAAGAAGCGAAAAACTTTCATAACGAAAGGAACAAAACCGCATACGAGACAGATGGTGAGGAAAAAAAATCCAGAGTTCATTTCAACAAACTGGAATATGGAGAAGGAACAAGCAGTCAACCAATGCAGCGAGAGGAAATGGGAAGCAACAATGAGAGGATCAGAAACCTCTGGGACAGCTATAAAAGGCCCAACATAAGAATCATTGGTTTGCCAGAGAGTGAGGAAGATGAACTAGAACTTGAAAAATTGAGTGAAAATATAATAAAGGAGAACTTCCCAGACTTGGGGAGGGAAATGGACTTGCAGGTCCAGGGGGCACAGAGAGTTCCAAAGAAGCTGGACCCAGGGAGAACCACTCCAAGACACATTATAATCAAAATGTCGAGGATTAAAGATAAGGAGAGAATCTTAAAAGCAGCAAGAGAGAAGAAAAGAATTATGTACAAAGGGGTCCCAATTAGACTATCAGCTGACTTCTCAAGGGAGACCCTGCAGGCAAGAAGGGACTGGCAAGAAATATTCAAAGTAATGAAAATCCAAAACCTACAACCACGAATACTCTATCCAGCGAAATTGTCATTCGGAGTAGAGGGACAGAGAAAGTGTTTCCAGGACAAAATAAAACTGAAAGAGTTCGTTAGATCCAAACCACTGTTGTATGAGATGTTAAAGGGACTGGTTTAGAAAAAGGAGGATCAAGACAATGAAATCTAAAATGAAAACTGCATCACAAGAAACAACAGAAGCTAGGGAATTGAAACAAAGGCAAACTAAACAGGCAACGAGACTGGAAAGAGAGCTATGGGTATGGGGAACATGTTGGGGGGAGGTCAACGGGGAGGGGGAATGGGGAGAGGGAGGGAGATGATATAGGAATTGGGGATCATGGTAGGAGGGAATGGAATAGACGGAGAGAGGTTGGGAGGAACTGTATGCACAACTAACGGACATGATCTAAAAGGGGGGAACAACTGGAGGGAGGGGGGCCACCGGGTGGAGGGGAGGAGCAGAGGGAAGGGAAATTGACACAAATGTAATATTATAATCAATAAAACACATTAAAAAAAAAAAAAGAAAAGAAGAATCAGCCTAGAAACAGACCCTAGGATATTTAACAACTCAATATATGTTGTTTATTTTTTTAATTAAAAATTTGCTGACCCCTGGGATTGATAATGAAATACTCTAGCTACTTAGGGAACTGGGGAGACTGAGTCAGCCACAGCTGTCGTTGGAGGGAAAATTAACCTTGAAGAGAACTCACCATCTCCCAACTGATAGATCCCTTGAAGCTGGCAAAGGGCAAGCAGAAAGTGCCCGCGCTGGTACCCAGGTGGGGTTGAAGTTGCATTTGGAAGATCCCAGGGGCTGTGACTTTTACCTCTCTTGGAACAAGGTAGAGTTTTCGAGGAGACGAAGTGGGAACCAGGAACTGTGGAGTGTGCAGAGCGGGCTGTGTACAGAGGTAGTAGGAAGAGGACTTCTTTATGGGAAAGAGGGCTCAGCGTGGACCACCTTCCAGAGGTGGTAAGTACTTGCTTGCCCCTTCCGTGATACAGGAGGAATGAGTCAAACTGAAGGAAAGCCTCGGTTTCTGCTCTTGGATAGCGAACTCACTCCTTGTTAACAGCTCTGTGATTATCCTATTATGGGTTTGGTCTGTGGAGGAGAGGGCCCTCACTGGTATGCTACTTTGTGGCTCTCTGGCAGATCCTGAAAGTCCCTCAGTCCCCTTTCCTGGATGATGATGGTAAAAATAATAATAGCAGCTAATGTGTAGGGAGCATGTAACATGTGCCAGGAGTATGGACTTTATTCTCAAACGTAATTTAATCCTCAAAACCATCCTTTGGAATCATTACCATCCCCCCTCTTTTCCAGATGTGTTAGACAAATGTGCTGAATTAACCATCCAAGGCCACCCTACTAGTATGTGATAGGTGGCAAATGTTGGTGGAGAGACCCCAGAGTGGGTGCTCCCCCCTTTACCTTGTCCCACTTCCTGTGGCAGAGCCCCAGCGGTACCAGCCTGACTGCTCGCAGTGCCAGACAGGACAGCAGCAGCAGAGATAGTCCTTCCTGAATGAGCGAGTGGGAGGCTAAATATCCTGGTTTCCTGCCCTGGGGCTCTGGGGCAATGGTTTCCAAACTCGGCTGCACATTAGAATTTCCTAAGGAGCTTTTTTTTAACCTCTCAATGCCCAGGTGGCCCTCCATGCCAATTAAATCAAAGCCACATGAGACCTGAGCATCAGTATTTTTTAAAGCTTCCCAGATGGTTCCAATGTGCAGCAAGAGGCTGTAAACCACTGGTCTGGGGCTCCTGAGTCATCTGACTTTGAGATGCTGTTTTCCTGAGATGGACACGTAAGCCCTGGCCGCGCCTCCTGTGAAGGAATATTAGGGAGAGATGACCAAGACTCCATGGGATGGAATATTTTCTCTGTCAGCTGATTTACTTAGGGTATCCTTTGAAGGAAATGCTATTGGTACCTGCATTTGGGCTATTTTCCGGGGTGTTTCTAACATGGGCAAAAACCAGAGGCGTAAGAGTGTTCACATAATGGGGCGCTTTGGTCACTGAGCAGGGGAAACATGTTTAACTATCACAGGAAATGAAAGAGGAGTTTCTTCTCATAGGGGGTTCAGTGTAAGAATTTAATTACTAAAAGCAAGAAAGGAGTCATTCACTTAGTAGTTTCCTAGGAGGTAAACTCCTTGAATACTCTTTAAACCAACTGCCAAGAGGAGTTTTAAAATGAACTCTACTACAAATTGTTTTGACATACAAGCACCTAGCACAAACCCATATTCACACCCACCCCAAAGTTCCGAAACTGAGGATATGTTTACAAGGAAGCAAATGGCAACATAATGAAATTTGAAAAATAGAACACGAGGGTGTCACCCTGACTTTTGAAGAGCAGACAGAAGTATTTATGAGTGTTTGATTTTTATGCCCTGGCGTCAGTCGTTTGGTGATCTCTTACCCATAGATCAGGAAGTCGTTGATCACTCAGCCAACTCTAATCGTGAGTGGAATCAGCCGGCCAAAGTTTAGGCCCATCTAGAAACAGCGACAGCAGTGTTTATTCTGGATATATTTCTGGACTTTCATGTAATTAATCTGTCTCTTCCAGTGCCCACATCAATTAATTCACTCAGTGCAGCGTTAAGGTACCGTGTAATATCTGGTAGGGAAAACCTTTTCTTTTTCAAAATGGTCTAAACTTTCCACCGTCGTTTATTTTCCCCAGTGATCTTTTACATGATTTGCTCCTGGACTTTTCTGAAGTGAAACGATCTGGGAGGACTTGTAGGGAAAATTATGGCAGAAGTGAACATTAACCCCCCAATCCTTTACCAACAGAAACAGGAATAAAAAAGAAATGGAAACAAGGGAAAGTACAGTCAGCAGGCTGTAGCCGTGCAAGCTGCGTCACACCAAACACTAAAGAATGCAGCCAGGTATCATGCCGTTTGGAACAAATGGAGTGAGTCCCATGACCTAATACCAATCTCTAGCTCAGGAGCACCATGCAGGGTTGCAGGTCAAAGGAGAGGAAATTCCCAAGGGTCCCATCAGGATGAGTCCCAGGGTCATGGACAAGCAGCTGGAAGAATAAGAAACACTCCTCTTGGGAGCCCATTGACTCATCACTGATTGCCGAAGGATGACGTGTTGCAAGAGCTACTGCCTTGCCAAGCACACCATTTCTTCCCCGTCACCGTTTCCTGTCACTCTGGGCCAGTGTCTAGAGGCAAAGCCTCTCTGGCATAGAGAATCACGGCTGCCTATTTCCTGGTTAAGTCTTGGGAAAGGCCTTTCCCCGCTTTGCAAAAGGGCTCTGTTTCCCGTGAAATAAAGCCAAAGCGTGCAATGACCTGAAGTCCAGTCCCCCTCAGAATCTGCCACCAGGTTCTCTGTCCTATTCTTTGATGGCATTAGGAAATCCCCTTCCCTCGCCAGTTTTGTCTGGGTCTTCATGGGTGATTTAGGGAGACTGACTGCATTGGACCCTAAAACTGTCCTATAACAACTCGTCCAACCACAATGACAAGAATTCCCCGGAATCAAGGGACATGATTGCTGTGTCAACAGTCACCTGCGGAAGCCAGCACTGACTCCCATGCTGGGTGGGGATGCTCAGAATATGGTTGAAATCCTTCTGATTGCCATCAGAGCCTGCAGCACTTTTTGTGGGGGGAGGGGAGGAGCATATTCTGAGTTCACAAGTGAAATCCTTTTCAGATTGCATTTGATTTTTAGAAATAGGTAAAAGCCCTTTGTCACATGCTCCTATTTATAAAGAAAAAGTGCAACTGGCTAAGTTTTAATGATACATATTTTATATACACATATAATGCTTCAACCATACACTGCCAGAGAGACAGAGACAGAGGAAACTGTGAGGTAATAAGACTAACTGATGTTCTTTTGTTGTTCCTAAACACATTCCAGAGGCAATCCTCAAAAAAGGATTTTTGTAAACACAAATAACATCACTGAAATAAATGTTCAGCCTAATGTGGTTTAGATGAAAATTTAGTATGCTTTCTTCGGGGGTTGGGGGAGAAGGTCTCGTTACAGTCACAATTTGTATAGCTGCTGTTCTCTCCTTTCTAAATGCTGTTTTGAAAAGCTTAATATGCAAATCTCTCCCCACCCACCTTCTGGCCCCTTCCAATGCCCACCCAATCCAGCGCGGCATCAGCTCCTTCATTTTTATTCTTTGGTAATGTCTCCTCACATTGGACCTTCTCCAGTCCCTCTGTCGCAATCTTTAGCGTCTCTCTTGCTGGAATTCTGTGCCTCGGTTCACATTCTTATGTCCCCATCCCCCATTAGCGGACCTTCCCTGCTAGTCTTTTCCACCTGACAAAACCTTACTAATCCTTCAAGGTCCAGCTCCCGCTCCCCCCCCCCCCCCCGCCCCCGGGGGAGCCTGAGCTAGCCTCCTGTACTCTGCTCTCTGTCGCTCTGCTTGTCACTCTGAACCGCCGTGTGCTGTAGAACCTCTATTGCCAAGGTGCTCAGGAAGCTATTTGTTGGGTGTTATGAAATAAAGGCTGGACTGACTTCTCAATCCAAGAAGTTCAGGGTCAAAATGACAGCAAATGACATCAGTTTGTTTCAGTCGGGCAAGAGTTCAGTTTGCTCATAAGAAATGCTACGTGAACTGGGACTGAACTGGACATTTCCAATCCTGTTCCTCTGAAAATGTGCTGGGAAGCTTCCTGGGGATACTCAAAGTAGAGGGCACACATGAAGTCCTCTTCTGGGTTTAAAAAACATGACCCAGAGAGAAATGATCCATTGGAAGCCATCACTGAGACAAGGGTAGTACAGTAGTCCCTCACTTATCGCGGGTATTACGTTCTAGACCCCCCTGCGAAGTAGGAACCTTACATTTATTCTACACTCTTAAACCTACATAACTTTAACAACATACGTATACAGTACCGCAAAATCCCGTGATATAGCAAAAAATCCGCGATACATAAATATAATATTTTTAAAAATCCCGCGATACAGTGAGGCCGCGATAAGTGAACCGCAATATAGAGAGGGACTACTGTTCTAGGCAAGAAAATGCTTTTTTAAAAAGGTGCTATCTGGGAGTAGAAAGGTTGAAGACACCCACTGCGTAAGCGAGGATGAAAATCATTCCTCGCTGTTTGATAGTAAAAATTTTAGGCAGCTGTCTCATGCCCACCTGGCTTCCTACTCTGATGTTCCCGCAGAGAACATCTGTTGCTCCATTTCCGCTGGTGCAAGAACATTTTAAGGCCGATATGACTGCCAGAGAAAAATATCAGCCAATTTTTTGTGAATTGTCTGATCTATTTTCTCCCCCTTGCAGGAGGACCTTACGGTTTTTCTGTTTGATGTGTAAGACTTTTATGTAGTAAACCTATTAATTCTTTGTTAACCACATTTATCATAAATAGGTACCCAAATGGTTAGTTATTCCCACATTTCCCTGGTAATCCATCATCCCCACTAATTTGAAATTGCCACCAGGGCTTTCTGCTTAGCAGAAAAGACCACCAGTAATGCACTGTTCCACATGAGAGACAAGCTCTGAGGATGGGCTCAAGGGTGGGCCCAGAGCAAGTCCAAGACAACTGGACAATGACATTCTGGAAACTAGTAGTTTAAAAAAACCAACCAACCAACCAACCTGTGGTGAGTCAGCAAGATGTTTCCTGTGAAGAATAATAATAAAATCTACATACTTTGGACTTAAAGTATGTGACTCAGTTATTGAGTCTGGAGCATTTCCAAGATACACTATAACTCAGACTAACTTAAACTATGATTTATTTTACTGTGCATCAAATTTCATTCCTTTGTGTTAGGGATGGTTAAAAAAAAAAGCTTCCCTTTCACTATAAGCATTCACTCTAAACCTTATTAAAATAGAGGTAAATTACTCTAGTGACCTATCACCACCCTCAGAATTAGACAGGAACTCACTAAGGTCAGAGAATTATGGGGTGTCTCAGTTGAAATGCTTGAAAATTCAGTCTAGCTGGGCACCCTCTCGTTTGGACTCGATTCTCAGGCTTTTATTTCACTTAGAAAGTGTCTGCTCAAAATAGATTCTTTTTCCTGTTGCTCAAATCAAACCATTTATTTTCCTCTCAGTTTACCAGAATGTAGCATGATGCTTAACCAAGCAAGCAATTATGCAAAGCAGAAATCATGTAGCAAAAAGGATAAGTCAGGCCCTGAACAGTATGGCTTAGTTGGTTGGGCATCATCTCGCAAAGCAAAGGTCATTGGTTCAATTCCAGGACAGGGCACAAGCCTGGGTTGCGGGCCTAGTCCCTGGTTGGGGTGCATGTGAGAGGCAACTGATCGCTGTTTCTCCCCCTCTTGCTCCCTCCTTTCCCCTCTCTTTAAAAATAAATAAAATCTTTATAAAAAGAAAAAAGGTAAATCAGTTTGGAAGCATCATCAGAGTTTGCAAAAGTGCAGGCAGTAGACCAGAGGCAGTGTGAGCCGTATGTTCTTGGGAAACATCCCCAAGAAAAACACTAAGATTTTGAGGGTAACTTAACCAAATAATTCTATAGTTTATGTATAATAAATAAACATAGATGAAAAGTATATGATAAAAGTTGAGAACACTGAGAATTAACAGGAAAAAGTGATAACTTTTACTTAGTATATAAAAAACCTATTTTACAGTTCCAGCAGGTGATATTGGCACAGGAAGTACATAACAAAGGAGAAAGTTCAGAAACAGATAAAGTATAAAACAAAATATAACAAAACATAAAATATCTGGACATGCAGAACAAAAAGCATGAATCACTCTGAAAGTTGACAACGGGAATACTGTAAACACAAAAAAGGTGGTTAATTTAATTTATAGTAAATTAACAGCTTAACAATAGAATTCTTAAGGAGGAAACATTTTTGTTTAAAAAATACTTTCATAGCACTGGCTGGGTAGCTCATTTGGTTAGGGCATCGTCCTGGTATGCCCAGGTTGTAGCTTCGATCCCTGGTCAGGACACATACAAGGACCAACCAGTGAATGCATGAATAAGTGGAACAACAAATCAATGTTTCTCTCTTTCTCTCTCTCTCTCTCTCTCCCCTCCCCTTTCTCTCTCTAAAAACAATAATAAATAAATAAGAAACTTTAAAACTACTTTGATAAGCTATTTGGGTAAATGTGGATGCTTAGGGCATAGATTAGAAAAATAATAAATAAAGAAGACATAGCTAAATTGTTTCACATTTCAGGAATTTAGGGAATTTGATAAAAAATGAAGATGGGAAGGGATGGAAAGAGAACTTTGAAGAACAGGAATAACTAAGATGCACAATGAATTGTTTGCATATTTAAATATAATACTGTCTGTAGCTGGCAAAATAATGGCCATCAAAGATGCCCACCCACATACTAATCCCAGTGCCTGAGAATATGTTACCTTCCACGGCAAAAGGAACTTAGTAGATGTGATGAAGTTAAGAATTTTGCGATAGAGAGATTATCCTGGATTTTCCAGGTAGGCTCAACAGAATAACAAGGCTTATAAGCTGTTTCCCACAGCTTCAAAAAAAGGGTGTGTTGTTAAACTTCTGGATTTCCCCCAAACTGCCAGGTGAAATTGTTACTTTCCTAATTTGCATTTTTTTGTTAAAAGCAAGGTTAAGCATGTTTCTTTGTGTTTAAGAGCCATTTGCATTTCTTTCTGTGAACTATATTTTCATATCCTTTGACCCCAAATTTTGTTTTATCTTGACCAAAGTCCCAAAAAACTGAGAAGAAAATAATCGGTTACAAATACTTTCATATTCTAAAATGACAGACCCTTAACCCAATACTCAGGATGTGGTTTAAATTGGAAAGGCCAAAAGAAGTCCTTTAGGGAAAGCTATTGGCGCGATGAGCACTTTTTCTCTCCCCCTCCCCCCATAATGGTAGGGGTAAGGGGTCTTCCTCAGTGCCATCCTAGAAAAAGGAGCTTCAAGGGGACCTCCACGCAGAGAATTTAACTTGTGTCCCCTAAAGCTTTGGCAGACACAGTGGTCTGGTATCTGAGTCTAAGCACAAGAAACCCAAGTGTCAAGAAGCTGAGGCTGTTGGGCCAACAAAAACTGGGAACCACATTGTAGCAAACCACACCCACCAGTGCAAGGACAAAGGGGCTAGTGAGTAAGAAAACTGGTCTGTGACCAGACCTACCCAGGGGGCAATCGTCCATGTGGCATGGCGAGGGCCTGGGTGTTTCCACGGGCCAAGCAGACACCCTAGAAAATAATACCAGTAGAGGAGCCGCCTTGATGTGACTTCTCCCCACAAAGGGCAGATTTTGCACCAAAGACAGCAACAGAGGCTGGGGGATGTGCTTTCAGGAGCAGAAGCGGAGGGCTGAGGGAGCGACTCAAGATAGCAAAGTAGAACAAAATCTAAACGAGGATAACAAAATATAAAATATAAGCCATGCACAACTAAAAGGAAGCATAAATTACCTTGTAAGTGGAAGACTAGAATTACTCTAGACACATACACACACAAAAGTTAAATGGAAACACATATCATGTTTTGGGATAGGAACACTCTATTTAATACACCCCCAAGAAAAATAATAAGATTTGGAGGGAAACTTAGCCAAGTAATCCTTTAGCTTATGTATAATAAATATGTCGGTCGGCAGCCGTCCGTCTCGAGAGACGATGGTGTAGCTTCTTAAGAGTCTATCTGTACCGCCGAGAATGGCTGTGCAGTCCGACTCGGGAGTGACACGGTATCTGTCTCCTCCCGTGTTGAATCGACATCTTGCCATGACGCTGGAGTGTCCTCTCCAGTGAAGCTGAAGCTACAGAGCCTGGGCAGGGTGATATGGAGGGTCTGCTGTTGCCCATGCAGCAGACCCCCCGTCTCTTCGCAGCTGAAGTGTCCAAGGGAAAGACGGAGTCAATACAGCTTGGCTTCAGGTGCGCCGCAGGAGTTGCCGGTGTTGACTACAACGTCGAACCGCCTTAGGGACTCCGGCTCCGGATTTTCTGTCGGGGTTTACTCCCTTAGCCTTTCCCCTGAAGAGGTATGCCGCAAGGCATTTATTAATGTACACATTAATAAATACATAATAAAAGCTGAGAACACTCTGTGAATTAACAGAAAGCAGTGGTAACTTTTACTTGGTATAAAAAAACATATTTCACAGTTACTGTAGGTGTTACTGGCACAGAAATAGGTCAGTAGAACAAAAAGGAAAGTTCAGAAATAGACTTTAGCATACAACTTAGTATATGATTCAAATCACGAGGGGAACAACTCATAGTCAATGACTATTAATAGGATAACTGGCTAAACCACTTAGCAACAATAATAAAAAGATTCCACCAGCCTTACTCCTTACTAAAATAAATTTCAGATGAAATAAAAATGTGAAATATTTTTTAAACTCTCTTACCTTGAGATGGGAAGTTCTGAGCATGGCACCAAAGACAAAATACACGAGGAGAAGACTGATACATTTGACTATACAAATTTAAAGTTTTTACATGGCAATATGTAATACAAACAAGGTCAAGAGAAATGATAAACTCGAAATTTTGTTTACAAAATATATGATCGCTAAGAGTGAAAATTACTACAGTACAAAGAGCCTTTTCAAATCTATAAAAGACAACACGCCAGGACAGAATTAGGAATGACCAGTCAACATGCAAAATAGTCAGAGAAGCACAAATAAAACACTGAAACATCATTTCTCACCTACCAGATTAGTGAAGATTAAAGGTATCAATAATGCCCGGTTGTTCTGAGGCTTTCTGCAGGTGAGAGTATAAACTTTTACAAACTTCCTGTGAGATTCCCCTGACAATGTGCAGTAAATATAAAATGTAAATAGTAGTTTTCATTACAACAATTTCACTTCTAGGAGTTCAGACTAAGTAATAATTGCATACAATTATGCAGACTTGCATAAGGATATTAAACATCTGGAAACACTCTAAATGCACAACAGAATACTGGTTAAATGAATTACGGTACAAACTTTTAACACGATCATGATTACCATGTAAAATGTATCCAGGGTATGCTGATGAATGAAAGAAACATAGTACAAAACTACATGCATAGTTTGACCCCATTCTGGAAAAAAATTTAAAAAAAGAAAAAGTGTGCCAAAGAAGTATGGGTATGGATACACTTGCGGATATACTCGCACACAGAATGATTTGCTCTCTTTCTCTCTGCAACAATGAGCATACCCTCCTTGTTAACTGATTTGCTTTGTTGCATCACCAGCCCACTAGAAAAAGCCACACCCTCGGTCCTCTCCAAAATCAGGCACTTCAGTTTAACCAACAAAGGTTGGGGTTAGGCAAAGGTCCTTAAAGCACTATTTGATTGCCTGCTACTACCAATGGTTTTCTCTTAGAGAAAGAGAATTAAAAAAAAATAGAAGGTTAGAAAATTGGAATGTGAGCTTAGCAATAAAAAAGCAGCACTGGGAATTCTTATATTCTTATTTACTTTCTTTAAAATCAATTAAAAATTAACTTTATTCAAAGTTCATATGGAACTCCAAGATAACTACTTCAGCTCTGGTCTTCTCTTAGGTGCCCAGATGCAAGTTTAGGGCTTGAGTCAGAGGCGGACTATGACCTATTTCCCCTAATTAATCTCCATTTATTTGTTTGGTTGTTTGTGGCTCCTTCTAGAAGTAATGGGGGTGAAGGGAGTACTTATAGTGAAAAGACAGGTATAAAATGACACATGTGCTATAATACGGTAAAGGCACTAGTTAAATATAGATAGATAGATGATAGGTAGAAAGGATATGTACAGGCCTGACACTCCCAAGAACCGAAAGTGCTGTCCAGAAATTAGCTCAAGGCCTACGAATCCCAGGAATGAGAACTAGACTCGCAGTCAGAAGACTTGGCCCCACAATTCACGCCATGTTTCTGTCTGAGCCCACTTCTCCGTTCTACAATGGGGAAAACAATAACCCCTATCATTCCCACCACACCACATGGAACTTTTGTGAGGATGAAATGAAAGAACACTACAAACAAAAACTGTGGAGGGAACAGATAAAAACTATAGGTACACACACACACACACACACACACCCAGCCAGGGAGTAATCTGCTCCACATCTGGGAAACCCCCCAATTTTGATTCCCAGTCCAGAAGGGAGCTAAGACTGAATCTGTGTCCTCACTTTGACACACTGTCCCCAGGACAGCTGGTTAGGGAAGACCCTTCCTTCCTCCACCCCCACCTCAGGACCCAGCTTTATTTAGTGGCACCCATTCCCCACCTCTGGGTGCTACCTGACTTGTCCTTTGACAGAAGGACCCACACTCTCCCAGGAAGTCCCACCATCAGTCTCCTGAGAGGCCCTCCCTGCTTAATCAGGAATCCACTTGGAAAAAGAAACAAACAGTATTGTGGTAAAGCTACCAGGCAAATTTAGGAAACTTAAAGCCACTTTCATGGTTATGAGAAAACTATCAGGACAGAACTGCAGAAAAACGGCGCATCATTTTTGCAAATACTCAGCCCTGCTTCTGTTAAGGATTAACACTGAGTGACTGTGTAATAACTGAGAACATTTAGAGGAAGTGCCAAAGTCCATGTTTTTGCTAGTTTAGAACTCTTGCATAAACTGTTTTTATATTTCTACACTGTATCCAAAAGTACATTTTAATTAATATTTTACTTAATAGTTATTTTAACTAGAAGGTTTTGATGTTAAGCAAGTGGGATTTCTTTTTTTTTTTTTCTTTCAATAAAAATTATGCTGTTTCCATGTGGATAACTGTGGCTTACTTGGCAGTTAACCCCAGAGCTGGAAATTAGGGGGTGCTATGGGAACATATGGTGTTTATGGACTGATAAAAAAAAATGGAGGAGGAGCAGGAGCAGGAGGAGAAGAAAGGGCTTAGCTTCTCTCTTGGGAAAGGGGAGGCTTTGTGAAAAATCCTTACTCATCAGAGATCCTACCCTATACTAATCACAGTAATGTGTAATGATTCCAAATTTAATTCAAGCTGTGAAAATGGTATGAGTTTGAATTGTTGCACATAAAAATGAAAAGTAGGAAGCTATCTGTATGAGTCTATTGAGAGCACTACTCTGTAATTCACTTGGGTTGAGAGCAGAAATGGTTCTCAATGTTGGGCCTAAGTTGAAGTCCAAGGTAGTACTTCAGAGGACAAAGAACAATTATTTCTAATACGGCCTAATCCTGGCACGGACCCCCAAGTGGCAGGATATTACTTCCATCTCTCTGACTCTTCCCAAGTGAATGGATATGCTTTGGGCTGAAACCCCCAGTATGGAGCAACTTCATGGACAGTTTCCACCTGTTCCTATTGTCCCCTCTGCTTACCAGCCCAGGCTCCTGAAATCCGTTCCTCACCAATGCCCAGCCCACCACGTTGGAAAGTCTGTCTTTCCTCGGGACTGCAAGGCTGCATAGTTCCAGCGCTGTGTCCTTACGTGCCGCGCCCAGAGGTTGTACAATGAAACTGGGCTGCTTTTGCCTCCCTGGGCTTTTTCTTCTCCGGGCCCAGAAAGGGACGGAGGAGGAGAAACCACTGAACTTAGAGAAATCACAAGCCTCTGCCTTTCCTCTTCATTTGCTGCTGAGCCTTGGAGTTACACTGTCGGTTAGGAAGGGAAGTTCAAGAACACTCATTCGGGCTTTAAAAGTCAAATCTGCTACATTCCATCTGCAACTGTGGCGTAGGGACAGTGGGCCCAGGATGGCTTCCATCTAATGTGTCACGGTTCATGATAGGGTAACAGTCACAGTTACTGAGGCTGTAGATGGATTGTGTCGCCCACACTGTTCCCCCTTCCCTGTAAACCCTTGGATTCTGGCCATGGGCTTGACATTGTTTCAACCCGGCATTACCACACAGGCACTCAATCTACAGGGAGACATGGGACATTTTTACAAGACCCTCATTAATAAAAAAAATTAACCAAGGCTGTTATAAATATGCATATGCAAGAGAAGAACTGTCTAAACTCACAGACAATTTTTACTGGATCAAACACTTACGGCTTTTGAATACTGACGATTAATGGAACTGTATCAAACAGACATTGCAGGGGTCTTATTGGAGTGGCCAGCCTGGTCTAGTTCCTAATTAGATGTCAATTAATTATAAGAAAAGGGCTGCTTCTAAATTGTTTGACAAGTTTGTCTATGTCAATGATCTCTATCCTTTTCAATGCCCTCCTTCATAAAGTCAAATTTTAACCCAAACTTAAGTCCATCTCATTGCTTATTGTAAAAGAATGGATTCCGAATTAATTAACAGAGATGCTATAAAAGAAGACACAGTGACCTTCTTGCATTCACTGTCCGGAGGAGCCATCTCTCAGGCATCACTCAGAAGATGCAGGCCCAGCCCATGTCATCTGTAGCCCGGGGTCAATATTCCTTTGTATGTTAAGGGTCTCAAGTTCATAGACACATAACTGGTTGTGTAGCAGGAAAGACGTCAGCAATTCCTTAGTTTCCTCCTTTTGGGGGTGTTCCACAGAGACAGTCCCATCTTGAATCCAGGAATGGGGCCGAGACGGGAGCGGAGAAAGTCCGCAGGCTCTCCCGCACACCTGGATAGAAGCCACACACACGTGGATAAAAGGCACTCTATGCAGGCACCTGAGAAGCTGTCATAACATCCGTCCCCACAGCAGTGCATCCACCACATGTAGCGCCCATCTGCAATCTAGACATGGAGGAGGAAAAGAGAGTCCATTGACATACTTTGGTTTTCCCATGGTGCATCCCTCAGGGTAGCCCATGCGCATGCATGAGAAGAGGCGTGGAAGATCAGCCACCACCTCTGTGAGCGGCCAGGGCAGGCATCACCAGCCTTGCTCTTCCCCTGGGACAGGAGGGCATCCATCCCCTCTACCCCAAGGTGCAGTTACTCATGCCTTTTGCCTGCTGAGCGTCCGCTGAGCCCAGGGCCACCTCCACCCGCATCCCTTTGACCCTCCTCCGTCCCAGCTGTTCTTCATGACCCCAGCCCCCGCCTCCCACCGCTCCGCTCACTCCTCAGCCACAGTCTCACATACCACACCGCTAAGAAGGAGAGGAATGCGAGGACAATCACCACGGCCACGGAGCCCAGCCCGACGCCTACCATCTGCTGCAGCGTGAGTGACGAATCTGCGGGACAAAACCACACACTGGGCGGCGCTCAGCTGTCTGCACTCACTCCGTTTTAACCCCGAGCTTTGCCCCGTTTAACAAACCAACCCCAACATGCCCAGAGTGCCTCCTGCCCCCTGGGTTTGCCCCGGAGATGTAGGACCTCAGAAATACTCAGTTCCTGGCTAGTTCTAAAAAGGAAGCATAGACCAGACCACATTCAAGTGACAAGGCATGACCCAAACTGGTCTCGTTGCGCACCCAAATGCAGCATCCTGCGTTGCTTCTGTGGGCCTTCTCGCAAGTCAATTACACTTGATAGACGTTATGGGCAGTTTTCCTTCGCATTGAGGGAGAAGTCTTTCTGACGTCACTTGAATATTTTTGCTCAAAAAATGACTGTTAGCGCCAGTAGTTGAATATAGCAAACAAATCCTCTCTGTTGGCTAGAGTTGTCTGTCATTTTCCCTACATACTAGCAAGACTTGTACCTCCCTGCTTTGCTCAGCAGGTTACCATGAGGATAAAATAAGAAAACTGATGTAAAAGCTCTTTGAAAGAAATAAATATTTCTATTTGGGGTGCATCACACACCAGCTCCAGGGAGATCCCTGGTTATAAACCTGAGAATACCCACATATGAGTTGCACATTTGGGCCCAGTGACTGAAGCAGGATATCATGTTCTAAACTAGTGGTCTTGTTTTAATTTGCAAACGCTTAGCATTTACTATGTGCCAGACACTGTTCTACTTACCTTGCCTAAGCATCCAGTGGGTACTCTAACAATAGGACCAGGTATTATAGTAATAGTACAGCGAGTACTATTCTTCTTCTTCTCATTTTACAGTTAAGGAAATGAGGCATAGGATGGTTAAGCAACTTGCCCGAGGTCACCCAGCTAGTGAATGACAGAGCCAGAATTCAAACCCAAGCTGTTTGGCTCCAAAGTCTTTGCTTCTGACCACAGCCCCATGCTTTCCCAGTGTGTGTCTGAACCCAGCTCTGTCTGCAGCAGAGCGGATCACTCCCCCAACCCCAAGTCAGGGGTGCAGGGCTGGACCTTTGCTGCACAGGCTGATGGGGATGGGGCCTTGGGCTGTGGTTCAAGTTCCTCTTTGGAAGAACAGAAGTCTGCGTGCAATGGTCCTGCCAGTCATTGAAGAGATATTAAGGGCTGACCCTGCATGTATAGAAGTAAAAATAAAAATACCACCAAGCCATGGAATAAATGTAAGAAAGTAAAACCAAGTCCAAATTTTGACAGATGACTTACTGGGTTGTTACTGTTGGGATATCAAATTATTTCATTATTTTGTACCCGCCTTTTACCCATACCCTTGGTATATGCTTAGTCTGCCCCTTGGGTAACCCAACACTGCCTTGGAACAGCTGAAAACAGCAAGCAAAATCTGTTACCATGAGAGGGGAGGAGCGTGCGAGGAAAAACAATAGCCCCTGGACTTGAGATCCTCAAAACACAGATGACTTGCTTCCCGGCAGTGAATGAGTCACACTTGAAAACAATTCAAGTTACTTAACTTTTTCATCTTCTAATCTGCACTGTCCAATATGGTAGCCACTAACCACAATGCAGATATTTAAATCTAAATTAGTTAAAATAAAAATTCAGTTTCTTGGTCATACTATTTCAAACACTCAATTTCTAGTGCCCATTCCAAATGCCCGGTAGCCATGTGTGGCCAGCGGCTACCATATCGGAGAGCACAGCCTTAAAATCACTCCATCATTGCAGAAAGTGCTGCAGCTCGGCACTGCTCAGATCCCAACAAGCTCGTTAAGAGCAGTCTGGTTCTACTGGAGACTCAGCCCAGATGCTGCTACCAGCAAAAGCAGCCATGGAATCCAACTCTCGCTAAAGAACCCTGCAACACTCCGTATCTCAGAAACTTCTGTCAGGGGACTTTCTAGAAAAACATGGCTTATATCGTTTGGCTACATTTAGTATTCAGAAGAAAAAGACCTTGACATTTTAAGAAACCATATTATAAAATGGAAGGAGGATCTGTGTGGTTAGGGCAAGTGACTTGAATTAAGAGATATTAAAACAGTACAGTATCAGCATAGGAATGAGTACATGGGAACAAAATAGAAAGCTGAGAAACAAACTCATGTCAAATAATTTCAAAGCTTGAATACTGGAGTCAGGTTGTCCAAGTCTGTATTTGAACTCCACCACCCCCTAACTGTGTGACTTTGGGCAAGTTATTCAGCCATTCTGTGCCTCAGTTTCCCCACAGAGGAATGAAATAATCAACTGAGAATGATAACAGTCCACTTCAGAGGGTTATTGTGAGAAACAAATCAGATAATGCATGTCAGAACAGTGGCTGCAACGGAGTAAGCAGTAAGCAAGTATGACCTATTGTTAATTATTGATGTTTTGTTACTGTTTTTACATCATTGAGGAAATTATACATTATCAGTAATTAGTGTTGAGAAAATTGACTATTTAGAGTAAAATAATTTTGTTCACTAGAGTTTATGCTATATACAAAATAAAATCCAAATGGATTAAAGACTTAAATTGAAACGTAAAAGAATTAGAACAAAATGTGGTTATCTACCTAATATTAAAGCAGGTAAGAATTTTCTAGGCATATTTATTAATGCAGAAGCTTTAAAATAAATGAGTGAAAGATCTGACCATATTAAAAAGCACACACTTACATATACCAAAACTACCCTGAGCAAGCTTAAATGGCAAATGGAAAACTGGGTAAAATATTTAGAATAATTAAGTGACAAGGAGTTAACATACAGAGTGTTACAAATTAATAAGGAAAAAGCAAAATGAACAAACTCTATGAAGAAGTAAATCACATATAAAACATGAATACAGATGACTCATAAACCTTTAATCAACTGCTGTCTTACAAGTAACAAAAAAGCAAATTAAAACGCTGAGATGCCACTTTTGTGTGCTGCTAAATTCACTGGGTTTGTTTTTCTTGTAAGAGAAAATACAGCACTGGAGATGGAGAGAAGCTGGGGCCTGACTACACTGCTTGCTTCATCCGACCGACCAGCATTTCTCTCAGCTTTGGCCATCAGTATTTTCTATTTTTTCCTCTAGTTTCATCCTCTCTATATATTAGTGGTTGATGAAAATGTCAAACTGGAGGTGACTGTAGACAGGGACCCATGTCCTACATGTTCCTGGACTTGAAATCAACTCATTAATAGGCAACCTTTGCATAGTCATTCCACCAGTTTCTAAAGGTTACACACAGCCTTCATTTTCCCACATTGTCTACAGGGTGTTGTTAAGAGTTGGCTGAAGTCAAAATACATGACACCTGTCATATTTTCCTAACCAGTTAGTGACTCTGTGCAAGAAGAAAGGAGAGCAATCTGACCTACTCTGCTCACAGCTCTCACGCCGACTCCCGGGAACTGCTGCTTCTTCTACCAGGTAGACACAGAGCCCTCTCTTGAATATCTTGCCTGACCTTGACTTCAAGTTATCATCATTTGTGCTTTGCAAAATCTATCTCCAGTGTACAAAGTTCCATGCTCTTTGTTCATCTCCAGCCTTATTACTTCTCTCTTTTTCACCAAGATTTCTCAAAGATCACTTGCAATGATTTATCCATTTCCTTGGCAAGTTGTATGAACCTGCTGGAATGTGCTCCATCCAGGTCAGAAGACTTGAACTTATGTAGAGCAGTGATCTCTTGTTTTCAAATATCCCCTGACAAACCAACAGGACAAAAGCAAAGTAGGAGCTGGGAAACCTGACTTTCTCTCAACCATCCACCAGCAGGGCATCGTTCGCCCTCAGCAGTGGACCCAGCTACCCCTTATTCCAGACTAAGTATTAGAAAACCACCTTTATTCATTCAGTGTAACATGGCTTGGGTTTTGCCTCAGACATGGTTCCTGCTGATAGAATAGTTCTTGATTAAATGTCTCTTGGTCTACTTTGTCTAGATCCTCTGTGAAAATGTGAGTCCACCCAATCAAGAGCACTCTTGGTGTAGCCACATGGACTTCTTTAGGGACTTCCCCATTAATTCCCTACTGAGAAAACTTACAACTGGCCAATCTGGATTATGCTCCTTGGAGCTTGGCCTTCCTCTGTTTACCCCTTCAGTCCAGGGCCTTATGCCATGAAATCATGCTTTTTTTTGTTTTTTTGAATCACTTGTAGAATATTCTCATAGAAACCCAAGTAAGTGGATCATGTATTATATCCTAGGTTCTCAGAGAGTCATTCCTGGAGAAAGTAAATCCATTAGGCTTACACTCCACCATTCTCTACAGATGGCTCCCTGAAGAGGTACATGCTCAGGAGGAGCGAGAGGACTTCTCTAGGCTTATCTTTAACCCTTTTATGAATGGAAATATCACAGATGCTGAACAGCCAGTTAGGAAAGCCCTGTTCCTAACTGGCAGACTTTGTACCAGCTTGAGGACTTCCTAAATTCATTTCTCATGAGCTTACACAGCAGGGTCACTTCCTGAAAGCAACAATTCTGTTCTCCAAAAGCAACAAATAATTAGCACTGTGAATTCTATTTACCGCGTTAAATTTCTCTTGCTATTTCAGGGACTCCTCACCTGAATTCCACGCAGAGTAGGAGGTGGCAGAAGAGATCAAAGCAGAAAACTGATGAAATCAGCAACATTATTGAATTTATTTTCTACTGAAGCTTCACAATATATCATAAATTTAGCAACTATCACCCATTTATTGGCTCACAGTTCTGTGGGTCAGAAGTTCAGGCTCATTGTGACCAGGTCCTCTGCTCAGGGCCTTACAGGCTGAAATCAAGATGTCAGATGGGCTGCGTTTCCCTGTGGGGCACTGGGGAAGAATTTGCTTCCAAGCTCACTCAGGTTATAGGCTAAATTCAGTTCCTTGCAGCTGTAGGACTGAGGTCCCCATATTCTCACTGGCATCAGCCAGGGGCCACTCAGTTCCTTCAGGCCATCTACCTTTCTGCCATACGGTCCCCTCTATCTTCAAAGCCAGCAGGAGAAAACCTCATGTCAAATCAATCTCTCCCTTTGAATGTTTGGTTTCCCCTGTCTCTGACCTCTAGACCCATTTAGAAGGCTCGTGAGATTAACACAGGTCCATCTGAATAATCTCCCTATTTGAGACCTTAATTACATCTTCAAATGTTTTTTTGACACCTAGAAGAGCCTTTGAATAAATGAGAGAGACGGTGTGTACACCAGGGGCCAGGAATTTGTGAGGCCATCTTACTCTGCTTACCACAGTTATGAAGGTTTTAAATGAGTCTCTGTGTATGTATGTGTACATACATATACATAGCATACACATACATATACGGACACAGTAGGCTTATATATTCATGTAAATCTTCTCTGGATTCCTTAATTTGATAAGTAGGTACCTACAAGGCTTTGTTTTTCATTAAACTGTACTTCCGGTTGCCTGGTATTCATTCACTGCAATTCCATAAATTCTGATTAAATACCTAATGTGTGCCAGGAACTGCGCCAGCTCTTCAAATGCTCTCCCTCCAGAGTATGGAATCTAGTAAGAAAAGACAAGTGTCCTAGTTGCTCTAAAGTATGGCAGAATGGCTAAAGAGAGGGAGAGATGGAAATCCTCTCCATTGACCAAATTTAAAAAGCTTCAGGAAGAAGATGCCACTTCATCTTAATCTTGAAGAGCAGGCGAGACTGCGATAGGGCACAGGACAACCCAGGTGGAAGTAAGCATGTAATCATATGAGCAAAGACATTACAGAGAAAAGGCAGGGGCCATACCCAGCAAAGAGCTGGTATATAAGTTTGCATGGAGAAGAATGAGAGATGAAATTCGAAAGGTATGTTGGGGTCACACTGAGGCCTCAGAATCCAGACTAAAAAGTAATGGAGAACTATGGAAAACCATCACAGGAAATACTAAAATCAGTGCAACATTCTAGAAATATGAGTCAGTGGTGGCATGCAGGCTGGAATGAAGAGGGAAACCCTGAACACTTGTGACGGGAAATGAGATAGGGAGCTTTACCAGCCATCCGTGCTGCAAATAGCAAAGCCGATGCGCAGGAAGGGAACACGGAAATGAAAATCAGAGAGGCATGCCCAAAGTGCAAACTGTGGACCGAAAGAGAAGAAGAGAATCACTGACTCAGAGGTTTCTGCCTACAACTGAAGACTGTTCCCTGATTACAGCTTATTATTATTTCACATATATTAAATGACCTTGCTTTGTGACTCAAGATATCACAGACTCATAGTCCTCTGCGGCTGGAAGGGATCTCAGAGATCTCGGAAAAAGGCCATTGAGAACCAGCCAAGTTAAGTATAATTTCAAAGACATTTGGCTGATTAGTAGCAGATATCAGGCAAGAAAGCCCAGGCCTTTGCATTTCCCATCAAACCAACTGCTGGTCTCCTGATAATCATTACAAAGCTCTTTTAGGGGCAGTTTGCAAAGGTAAACACCATTAATTCAGGACAGGGCAAAGGGCTAGGATGGGACAGTTGCTTGGTGTGAGTGAAATGGAACAATTTCTCTTATTCACAGAAGAGACTGCCAGAGGTTTGTGCACAGTCCAGGGGAATCATGTACATAGAAAAATAGATGCTAGAATTCCCTTCAGAATTTCAACATAACCACAGGTTATGTTATTACCTCCAGAGCTTTCCAATAGTTTGAATTTAAAGGTTCAAACTTGCTCTCAGTGTTGGTTCTTACTTTGAGAGTGGGGGAAAAGGCACCGAGATATTTCCAAAGCAAAATCGTTCCTGTTCAACTTAATCACAGTAGAATGCAGCCAGCTCTTTGACCATTTCTTCTCTCTAGGTTGAGTGTCTGCCAATCATACCAAACAGTTACAGAAAGCGGTAGAATCTGGAAGCGATTGTTTCTGTGTCTGTCCAGGATATTTGGACACCTCCATTCTTCTGAAAAAAAGCACCTCTTTTTCTTGTGGCAACTCCATTCCTACCTGTGGAGCTTTAGGGAATGGGCTGGCAGGAAAATTTCCCAACGTTGGAATGTGTGGTTGTTTCTTGTGGCCCTCATTAAACTCCAAGAAAGGGAGCTTAGCCTCTCTGCACACAGAAAGGTAACGGCACACATTTTTGTAAAGAGAGGTCCTCTCTTATTAGGCTAAGTGAAATAAGTCAGACAAAGAAAAACAAATACTATATGATCTCACTTAGAGAATAGAATGGTAGTTGCCAGGGGCTGAGGTGGGGGAGGGGTCAAGGAAATTGAGAGATGTTGATGTAACAGTACAAACTTCCTGCTATATAAGACAACTGAATTTGAGGATCTAGTGACTAGAGTTAACAATCCTATATTATAAACTGAAAGTTGCTAGGAGAGTGGATCTTAAATGTTCTCTCTCACACACACATATACACAAATATATATAGTAAGTTGATAGAGGTGTTAAGTAACCTTATTGGGGTAATCATTTCAAAATATATATGTATACCAAGTGATCGCATTATATACTTTAAACTTATACAATGCCGCTCATACAATGCTAATTTTATGCCAGTTCTATCTCAATAGATCTGGAGATACGAGAGAGGAGAGAAGCCCTTGTGGTCTGGCAATCCATCCAAGATGGCTGGCGGCCAGGTACCACACACCTTCCCAACCGAAAAACCAAGTCCTCCACCCTTGATGAAGTTGGTGTGAGTAGAGATAAAAAGAGGAGAAATAATATTAGGAGATAAGCAGACAAACAAAGGAAGCCTAATTTCCCCAGATCCCTCTCAAAGATGTTCTGCTAAGTACCCTGTACTGACAGGGCAGGGAATCCCCATTGTAACACGCCATCCACTGGAATCCTCCTGGAAGCAAGGTTACATCAGCTCTTCTTCACCACCTCAGTCCATTGTTTGCTGCTGCTCTGAAGTTAGGGACTGGATATAAGGGGTTAAAAACAGCCTGCAAGCTAAGAGCAGAATTCCTCAGGCTGCTGCTGGAGCTCATAAACCGCAAGGAAAAGGTCCAGATTCAAAGGTCGTAAACTTGACAAGATTTCTGGTATTAGCGACAAACTAATGAAATTCTGGGAACCAAATCCACGGGCTGGCTGCCTATTGGTTTAAAGAAAGAAATGCACTGCCAGGGAAATCCCAGCCTGGAAAACAAGGACCGTGGTTGCTCAAGCCGTAAGGCCACTCCCGCGCCTGGAGAGCTGCGCGTGGGAAGCAGAAGGTTTAGACTATACAGTACTCCCGGCACTCCTGCAGGCTGCATCTCTTAGGTCTGGCTTTGGAGGAAATGGACGAGGGTACTTTCCCAGGGGGCAGAAAGACCAAGGCAGCCCAACTGACTGATCAAGTGACCCATTCTGCTGCCAGAGCAGGGGAGGCTTGCCTTTCCTATCCAGCATGATGTGGTCATTGTTACAGGCCCCCTGACCCGTGCACAGTACTTTATCTTTGCCTCCTTTCTGAGTGAAAATACTTATTGTTTTTCTTTTCATATTATATACTGTGGTTTGAGAATGGCTGACGTTGCCATTTACTCATGGATTGCTAAACAGATCACGAGACACACATCTGGATTGGATCAAGAGGAGTGGACCATGCCCAGGAATCTTGGTCTTGGAGCTGAATGCAGTAACAGACCCACCTTTGAGTTATCTTCCACTAGGGTTCCATTTTTGTTTGTACAGAGGTCAATTCCATTTTCTCAATGGAGGGTGTCTTTCTTAATAGTGTGTGTGTGTGTGTGTGTGTGTGCGCGCGCGCGCGGGTACATGCTAAGCAGCCACGTGGTTGAAAGTAGTGGAAGGTTGCGGCTCTTCATTTTGGCCTGCCAGCATGTCTTTCTGTGCCTCTTTTCCTGATGGGTATCATGTTCCCCTCTCACTGCAACCCTGGTGGGGCTCTCCACCACATTCGTCTGCCCCCAACCAGCCATATGAGTAAGCTCCAAACCCAAGGCAGGCTGATCATGGTACCCCATCTCCTATCAACAGTGATGCATTCAACAGATAATCACATAACCTAGGAGAAAAGACTCTTTCCCTGAACTGGAAAACTTTCTGTTGCTACTCAAGTTGCTAAGTTGGGGCATCTGGTGCCCCACCACCACCACTACCACCTCAGGGCTTATAATTGAAGAAAATGAGGCCCATTCACATTTAGAAACAGAGCAGAGACAAGAGACAGAAAGGGAGAATCCCACTCCTGGCATTGAGTTCCAAGTCCCAGTTCCTGGGGTCCTGGGGATGCTACTCTTATTGGAATTCCAGAAGCTCTCAGTCCCCAAACCCCCATCCTTCTCAGCTACGGTTTTGCTTAAGCTAATATAAGATGGGTTTCTGTCATCTGTGATAATTTCAAAAGAAATCTCATTAACATACACCTGATGCTGCAGATTGGACATAGAAATGAGGACAATATTTGAGTCAGAAAATGGTTTTACCTTTCACCTGAGCCCAAACTGCACAGGAGCATCTTCTCACCTAGAAAGGAAAACACAGTCACATGTTTAACTAGACGGCACATGCTGTCAGTTGAAATAGTTCCCTTTAGCCCTACAAGTTTCAGGGTTTTGCTCTTAATTTGGACTACAACACCTTTGACGTCTCATCTAGCTCTAACATATTACAACTTAGCAATATGATCACCAAGTGTTCAGGGGACTGGCAAGTGACCGCAGGGCTCACTTCTATTGCTTTCCATAGGTCTTAGAAAGCACACACTGTGGGTCAACAACAGGAATGGCAAAGAGTTCCACTGCCCTTGCCAGCTCTGAGCAACCGGCATCGGCTGCCCGGAGAACATCGTTCAAAAAGATTCTGAGGTCCCATCCAGGTTCAGCAAGAAGCTTTGATGCATGTGATAGGCAAGGCTATGAGAACTCCTGGCGCATATTAATACTTCTCCCATCAAATGATACTTATCTGGCAGCCACAGTTACCCAAAATGTAGCCGAGAACCAAGAAAAAAGCCAAAGGAACCTGTATGAAAGCTCATCCTTGGTAGAAGAGACCCACAACCTCATTGGAATGGAATGCCTTCTCTTCTCCTCCCTCACTGTTATTTTATGCATGTTTGTCTGTTAGGAATGCTGAGATTACTGTCTATGATAAAACTCAGCAAAATATTCCCCAGAGGAAACTGAAGAGCAGGGATTAGAGAAAGAGCTCTCCTACTTCAATGGGGATTCTCATTCAAGTGACAGCCTTGGGCACTCTGGTTTTTATTTTATTTTTAAAATGACACAGAATTATTTACACTGAAAAATCCTGGGAAAAGTTAAAAATGGCCATAAAGTGTTGACTGTGACTAAAGTTTGCCTGATGCTAAGGGCATCAAGTCCATCTTACAAAAGGTAATACACAAGAGTAACCAGTGAAGGATGTATTATATTTCAAGACACGGGAGAAGAAAAAAAGACCACACACAGCAAGGCAGTTACTAGGGAACTGAGTGCAATAACAGGAGAAACTGGCAGGGCCAGGTGAAGCAAGAAGCTCATTAAAATGAAGTGCCTCGATTAGGTTTGTATTTTATAAAACTCATTCTGGCAGATGCATGGAGAAAGGAGGTTGGCAGAACAAGAGACAGGAAGATGAGTTAAAAAGCGATGCTCAGAGAAGAGATGGCAAAGGCTACACAATGCTAATGAAAAAGGGAAGTGACTTTAAGGAGCACTAAGGGGATAGAATTGACATAATATGATGATGGACTGGACAAGAAGATAAGAAAAAGGGAGAAGACAAGAATTATTCTCACATCTCTGTCCCAGCAACTGGGAGCACAGTGATACTATTCAGAGGACAGATACGCAAAGAGGGGAAAAATGAAGGAATTGGAAACTCACACTTCATGATTGCAAATTTTATTTACAAAGCTACAGTAATCAAAACATTGTAGTTTTGCCAGAAGAAAACAGAGGAAAGGCTTCATGTAATTATATCTGGCAGTGATTTCTTGGATATGACACCAAAGGCAGGGGCCACAATAAAACAAAACAAACAAACAAACAAAAACAGACAAATTGCACTTCATAAAAATTAAAAAATTCTGTGCATCAAAGGACATTATCATCAGAGTAAAAATTCAACCTACAGAATGGAAAAGAAATATTTTCAAATCATATATCTCATAAGGGATTACTATCCAGAATATAGAGAGAGAACTCCTAAAGCTCAATGAAGAAATAACTCAATTTAAAAAATGGCTAAAGGACTTAAATAACCATTTTTCCAAGGAAGATATACAAATTGTCAAAAACATATGAAAAGATGCTTAACATCACTAATCATCAGAGAAACGCAAACCAAAGGCATAATGAGATACCACCTCACATCCATTAGGACGGCATCATCAACAGAAAGCAGCAAGTGCTGGAGGATGTGGAGAAAATGAAAGCCTGGTGAACACTTGGTGGGAGTGTAAAAAGATGCAGCTGCTGTGGAAAATAGCAGAGCAGTTCTTCCAAAAAATTAAAAATGTAATTACCATATGATGCAACAATTCTACTTCTGGGCATACACCAGAGTATTTTGAAAGTAGAGACTCAAAGAAATATTTGTACACCCATGTTCACAGCAGCATTATTTGTAAGAGCCAAAAAAATGGAAGCAACCCATGTGTCCATCCACAGGTGAATGAATAAAAAAAATGTGATATTCACATACAATGCGATATTTTCAGCCTTAAAAAAGAAAGGAAGTTCTGACACAGGCACAGCATGGATGAACCTTGAAGACATTTTGCTCAGTGAAAGATGATGGTCAGAGAAGAAGACAAATATTGTAGGATTCCATTTATATGAGGTACCTGGAGAAGTCAAGTTCATAGAGACAGAAAATAGAAGGGTCAGTGCCAGGCATTGTTGGGGGGCAGGGGTTGTTGTTTAATGGCTATTGGGCTTCAGTTTTGCCAGATAAAGGGAGTTCTGGAGATTGGTTGCATAGCAATGTAAATGTACTCAACACTACTAAACTGTACACCTAAAATTATTAAGACGGTACGTTTTATGTTATGTGTATTGTACCACAATTAAATATAAATCACTACTATCATGTTCTGGAATTAGATGGTTGTAATGGTTGCACGACCTTGTGAATACACTAAAAAGCCACAGAATTGCACACTTTAAATGGGTAAATTATATGGTGCGTGAATTGTATTTCAATAAAGCTGTTTTAAAAAGAAGAATAAATAAATCACTGCTGATTTTAATATGACTGTAATAGTAACGTATGTGAAACCTGGGGTTGGGGGAAGTAGTTGCAATTCAAATATGCAAGTCCACATATAAACTTTTTCAAAGCCCCTTCCTCTCCTTTAGCATCCCAAAGAATAAGCGTGTTCTCTACGCAGCTGTATGGAAAAGAGGTAATGATGACATCACAGGGATGTTTCCTAGAAACTAGAATTTTTATCATGATCCCCCATTTTATTCCCTCTGTCATAGACTGAATGTTTATGTCCCCCCCAAATTCATACGTTGTGCTCTAATCCCAATGTGATATTTGGAGGTAGGGCCTTTAAGGGGTAATTAAGTGTAGGTGAGGACATGGGGGAGGGGCCCCCATGGTGGGATCAGCATCCACATAAGATGAGGAAGCCACCAGAGCTCACTCGCACTTCATCGTGTGAGAACACAGCATGAAGGCAGCTGTCTATAAGCCGGGAAGAGAGCCCTCACCAGGGAGCCAGATTGACCTGCACCTTCATCTTGGACTTCCCAGTCTCCAGAACTGTGAGAAATAAACGTCTGTTGTTTGAACCACCCAGTCTACGGTATTGTCTAATGGCAGCCCAATCTGAGTAAAACACTCTTCCAACCCAAAGTCTCAACCTGGGACAGCGTCTCTCTGACACCCTCTAGCCCGTACTCAGATGGCACTTCCAGCACTGTGTCTACGCCAGCCAGGATCTCCAAGTAGTTTCCCAGCAAGAAGCCCTTGTCTAAGTCATAAACACCTTTTGAACAAGTTCAGGGCAATATATTCTGCGTTTTCACCTTCTAATTCTTAATTCCTACATCACTGTCACAAAACACTACCAGACCTCTTTGCTACTTGAACATATTCTTAAAAGTGACCATTAGTTTTATATCAAATATAATAATGGCACCTTAGACTTGTGTCCTATACAGAATTTAACTGTGTCTCAGTTTTAAATATGTGATGAACCTTACACTCAAAACGGCTCAAATTCATCAGTCAAGAGCTGTTTCTAGTAATGTTGATATGCTTTTTCCAGTTCAGATGACCAACCCATATGAATTTACACAAAACTTATAGAGTTCTCCTAGGGCCACCTTCACAATGTTTATTCCAGAAGATCTTCCATCCGTGACTGACTGATCCAGATCTTGCTATTCTGCTTGTCCAGCTCATTACATTTATTTATTATGTGATGAGTATTAGGTTCTATGCCTCATGAAAGAACAACTGCTGGGAGGACAGAGGCTTGTTAAGGACAGGGGAGAGGAGGGCCCCCATGGAAGTGGTGGAAACGGGGGCAGTACTGATCTGAATCTGCTCCTCTCTCCTGCTTTCAGGAGAACGAGGGGAGGTAGCAGCCTGGCCGGAGCGCAGGGAAGTGACAGAGAGATCTAGAGATTCCTCTCCAACTTGGGCTTCAGCCGTGTACAAGAATAAGGTCATCTGTGAAGCTCAGGTCAGTCCCAGTGCAGACCTAACCGGGTCGCCCAGGAAGTTCAGGCCATCACCCTCCATAAAGGTTTCACCTGCTCGTCCTTTATAAAGGCAAAGGGTTCAACACATTCCCATGGTTATGATGTGCAGTGTCCATCTTGAATGGTGGAAAAACAAATATTCAAATTTCATGTGAAGAACAAAATAGAGCATTCACAAGAGCTTTTAAACATACCTTATTCCATTCGCTTGTGATTCGTAATATGATGCAATAATCGTTCCCTGTTTTCAAGGGTGCATTATAATATTTCCCATAATACAGCCTGTCTCCAATAGATATCTCCATGGCTTCATCTGGAACATCTCTGGCCAGTACTTCTGCAGCCACATATCCATCGACAGCAGAAGTATTGCTAAAGAACGAGGCAGCCGCTTCCGAATCACAGGAGAATGTGCTTTGGAGAGCCAGGGGAACCACCAACACCTGATAGTAACTGGAAGGAAAAAGAAAGTGTCTATTAGACTCTCACTTGGGGCACTCATTCATTCATTTACTCATATTTATTGAGCACTTCCAGTGACATAAGCACTGTTCTAAGCACTGGAGATACAATATTGAACCACACAAAAAAGAGTCCTTTCCCCTGTGGGATTCAGTCTGACAGCTCTGGCAGTCAACTCCCGCTTTAAACCGACAGTGTTATTGCTAGATGACACTGGAGGAGGAATGTCTTCATGTTCTGGCTGCTGGGAGAAGTTGCTGCACGCGTCGCTACCTGCCCCGGGCACACGTGCTATAACGTTAATCTGATCAGTGATTTCCACGAGGGCAAATAAGGTCCAGCTGTGGAACAGGTGTAGTGGTCACGTGGAGGCTGACTGCCCACAAGTGTTAATGTACTGAGTTGGCAGCAAGGCTCCAGGAGATCACATGGTAGGCTAACACAGAACTCATGTGATTGACATTCCCCGCAGTTCACAGACTGATACCGAAGTTCATGTGAAATCAATGAGAAGCAAGGAGTGCAAAGTCACCACGGGTTAATCTAGTTTGATGACATCCTGAAACAGCCAGAACGGCAAAATGTCACATGTATATTGTGAAACTGTTCCCTGACTGTGGGCACAGAAACACATTAGCAGTCAGGTGTCACCTTGTCATGTGTTTTCTTATTCATCCCACCAAACAGAAAACCCGTCAGTGACAGGAAGTCGAAGAATAATATTTCACTGAGAATGAATCACGCCTTCCCTTTCATTACCATCTACTCAGCACGTAGCTCCTGCCTCTGGTATAGTAATTGTTTGAACATCTGCTTTCTCAATCAGGCTTGATAGCAGGGATTTGAATGATTTACTCTTACATCTTTGCAAGTCCTTACACAGGTCTTGGGCTGGGACCCAACACCCCACTAAGGTTTCCTGAGTTAGAATTTCAGTAAAGAGGAACAATATGCATCAAGATAAGATATGATTAGGGTGATTTCCAAAGCTCCTTAGGCCCATAATTCTGTTTCACCAGTAAATGTATCTTTCCTGTTCCCACATTCCTAATGCTTGCCAAAGGCCCATGAGTCACTAGGTTAAGAAAAGGGAGCCCTCCCCCACAGCATGTGTTGGACTTGGAAAGTCTCCATTCTGAGGATCAGAGGTGTCCTCGGGGCCCTGATTTCCACAAACTCTGGCTTCACTTTCAGCAAAGGGTTTTCTAGGAAAGGGACAAAGTAAAGCCTGCCGGGCAACCAGTTGTCACTGCCACAACCAGTAAACATTTACTAAGTACCCACTGCCTACAAGGGATCACCTGTGACAACACACTTTCCTAGGGGCTTGAAGGTATCCCTGTGAATCATGGCTGCGGGGAAGAAAGTAAATGTAACAGCTCCATCCTGCCCATAAGCATATCTTCCAGTCCCTCTCATCTTTCCATGGAGGTGGTGACGTTCAAGTGCAAGGCTCACCTGAACTGTTTGACTCTGCACATTGCCCACAAAAGGCACTATTCACGTGGCAGAAAGCAATCACCCCAGTTAGCGTGATAATCACCTGAGCGGCTTGATAATTATACAAATTTCCATCCCCCGCCCCCAGACTGAATCCAAATCTCCAGGAGTGGACTCTGAGGATTTGTCTTGCTGATAAAGCAGCCCAGGTGGTTCCTGTCATCTGGCAAGTGTGGGAGACACTGTCACCGAGAGAGCCCAGGAACAGGCCTTCATCCACCCAAGTTCACCAAGCTAAGGACGAAAGCCTCGGTCCCAGAGCACCTGCTTAACCACGTGCCCCAACCCAATGCCCCTTTACCAACAATGCACAGAGCAGGCTCATGCCCGTCTCACACACCGGCTACACTGCCACTCCCAGCTCCAATCAGATACAGTGGTCGGGCAGAGGAAACCACCCCACTTGCCTGCTGCTAATTAGCCCCAATGATGTGAGGGAAGCCATCCTGGCTGTTGGAAAGGTGAATGTTCTGGAAGCACTTTCCCCCTCTTCCTCATCACGACCCTCCCTTCAATGATTCACAGACCTCCACTTCCTGTTTTGGAGGCTCAGGCCTGCACACGCCCCAAGGGTAGACTGTCATTTGGCTTTTCTTTTGGCCTTATGTCATTATTTGGCTCAAATGTCATGAGTGCTCTTGCAAATCCTCTCAGGCAGTGATATCACAACTTCTGTTCTCTTTATAGCAACAGAATTATAGTGCCTTCCAGTCACTTGTCAGGGATCAAGAAACAGAACAATTTAGGCAACAACCATGCCTGGAAAGACCTTTGAGCATTTACTGAACTTAAACTAATAGAAAGCCAAAGGAAAAAAAAAAAAAAAAACGCTAAGTTTCATTGTAAAGGGACACACAGATAATATCTCCAGATGCTCTTTTTTATAATATCTGACATTTAGTTCCACCTTGACTGTACTGAAGGGTTGTTAGATTGATGGGGTCAAGAGAGACACAGCAAGGTCTGTTAGGTCAAAGACGGCAAGGTTAATGCTACCTCCTTGACTTATTCCTGTGAGCAGACCTCTTTTTTCCTCTCTAAAAAAGGGAATAATTCTGCTTTCCTAATTTTACCATGACCTTTGTAAATAAAATGCTTAATTGAACATAGTGTAGTCCTCCAACAGAGGTAAATTAATTCTATCCTACTGCCATCTGGGATCCCGGAAGCAGTCATTAACTATGTGGTATTTTGCCCATACCTCAGTACATGAATGAATTAAAAGAATTATCCAAATGACCCTTTCGGAAGCCACCCATCCTTAAACAAAGGAAACTATATTCTGTTTTCTGTAAATAGGATGGTACTCCTGATCCACCATCACTGCCAGATACACGTGGAGGTGGGAATGTGAAAGATAATGTCTGGCGCATCACAGATAGCCAACCGATGCTGGTCCTATGAGCAAAGACACGGATTTACTTCTTGAGCTAAGCTGCCCAGATGCAGTCTCTGGTCCTTTAGAAGTCTCTCTATTTCTTTGGAAAGGTGCTGGTTGAAATGAAGGGTCCAGTCTGTGCCCAGCTAGTCAAGTGCTGCCACCCAAAGGTTCCAAATCCTTCCACAAGGATTCTCGCGCAGCCGTGGGAAAGAGGCTGCTACTGACCTGATAGGCCCGTTGCTCTCCTTGGCTTTCCTCAGAGTCAGGCGTGGGAGGGGCCCTCCGTGTACTGTGAAAAAATCTACTTCCGGAAGCGGGGGCTCTGAAAACATGTTGAAAGGAAGAAAAGAGTACCATCAGGCTAAGTAGAAGCACAAAGAAAGTGGTCTTTGTGGGCCATAAAAAGGAAAGGTTTAAAGTAAGCAGCAACGAGCATATTCCGATACACACTACAGTATAGATGAATCCTGAAAACATTATGCTAAGTGAAATAAGCCAGATACAAAAGGACAAATATTGTATAATTCCACTTATATGAAATATCTATAACAGACAATTTCATAGGCATAGGAAAAAGGTTAGAGGTTGCCAGGGATTGAGGGGGTGAGTACAGAATGTGGAGTTATTGCTTAATGGTCAACAGAGGTTCTGTTTGGGGTGAGGAATATGTTTTAGACATAGATAATGATCATAACATTGTAAACGTACTTAATGTCAATAAATTGTGTACTGAAGAACGGTTGAAATTGGGCATTTAAAAAATATATTTTATTGATTATGCTATTAGTTGTCCTAATTTTCCCCCTTTGCCCCCCCTGTGCCCAATACTCCCATTCCCTCCAGTAATCCCCCCCCCCCCCACTTCATGTCCATGGGTCATGCATATAAGTTCTTTGGCTTCTCCATTTCCTATACTGTTCTTAATACCACCCTATTTTGTACTTACCAACTACGCTTCTTAATCCCTCCACCTTTCCCTCCATTCTCCCCATTCTCCCTCCCAGCTGATTACCCTCCAGATGATCTCCATATCTACGATTCTGTTTCTGTTCTGCTTGTCTGCTTAGTTTGTTTTTCAGATTCAGTTGTTGAGAGCTGTGAATTTGTTGCCATTTTTTTTTTTTAATTTTGGTTTTTCAATTACAGTTGTCCCCTTTTCCCCTAATTTCTCTCCCCCACCCAACCCACCCCCTCTCCCACAATCATATCCCTCCCCGTTGTCCATGTCCATGAGTCTTTTATACAGGCTCTTTAATTAAACCCTTTCCTTACTTATCCCCCTTCTCTCCTTCTCTGTTGCCATTTTAATGTTCATCATTTTGACTTTTTTGATCTTATATAGTTCTCTTAAACATTTCGTATGATAATGGCTTGGTGATGATGAACTCCTTTAGCTTTACCTTGTCTGTGAAGCACTTTATCTGCCCTTCCATTCTAAATGATAGCTTTGCTGGATAGAGTGATCATGGTGGAAAGGTGAGTCCAGTATAAAGTGAAAAGTGTGGGTAGAGGTCAGCTCTGAGGTCCTAGAAATAAGAAGTCATTTAAGGTTCCTGGCAGATGTGCATTTTAGAAAAGCAATTGAGACAGCTCATGGGAAGATGAATTGGAAAAGAGCATGAGTACAGGTTGCCCAAGATCTAGGTGAGAAGTGCCTGAGGTCTGATCAAGGGACAGCCCTGAGAGTGCAGGAGGGACACAGGAGGGAGAGCCTCTGGGGGACAGGGAAGAGAATGTGGTGGAAGACAAGCAAGGGGAAGGAATCTGGGCTTGGGTTTTGGCAACAGAGTCAATGGTGATGACATTCATCAAGGTCTGGGGGGCAAGTTCAGAAGCAGCTCACTGCTAGACCTGTGAAGTTTAAAGTGCTTGTGGAATTGTCCAGCAGATAGCTGGAAATATATTGAGTTGGCCAAACAGTCTATTTAGTTTTTTCCATAAAACAAAAGACACACTTTTTCATTTTCATCAATAACTTAGTGGGCAGAGGCCAGAGGTGCTGCTAAACATCTTCTGATACATAAGATAGCCCCACAGCAAAGAATTATTTGGCCAAAATGTCAATAGTACCAAGAAACTTCACAAACCACTTTTGACATGTTTGGTCAGTCACAGCACCTTCTGCATACACTGAACAAAAATTCTTTTTTTGCATTTCAGTTGTATTTTTACCTTTCTAGAAATAATAAAGCATAATATGCCAAAAATGTTGCGTATTTTCTTCCATCTTCAGTAATAAAATGGCTTCACAAAAATTCACCAATTGTGATGTTTTTTTTTTTAATGCATGCTGATATGACAGCTGTCACAATACAATCTAACAAAATTGTTTCGAATGACATTAACGACAACTCAGCACTACTAGAGCCTTCTTACAGAAAAAAACCAAATGCACTTTTTGGCCAACCCAATACATGCAAATGCCTCTCGGGCTCTTGGCTAAGGTCAAGTGTAGAAATACAGGTCCAGACCTTAGGAGCACACCGTGAGTTGCCATGGAGTCAGTCATCGGTAAGAGAGGCTACCGTTACTCAGAGGGGCTGTATAAATGCATCTGAGGAAAACTGAGGGCCCAGAGCAAACCACTGGGCGATCCAGGTATCTAAGACCACAGGGAAGAGTGAGTCCCCTATAGCTTTTATTAAACAGCGCTAAATCTGAATTTCTTCTAAAGCCACCCAGGTATGGTCACTCAGATTATGTATTAAACCTGGGGGATTGTCAGGGACTGTAGGAGGTCATAGCCCCTGCTGACAGTCAAGGGCTTACACTATTTCCAAGAGGTGTGCAGAAAGAGAATCCATAACAGACACACCTGCACAAGAACATCGTCAGGTGCCTGCGGTGACGATGGGGAGAGGGGAAGGCAGCCTGAGAAGCCCCTGCCCTGTGCCCCACAGGAATGCGCTCCTTCCACTCTGAGAATTTCTGCCCCAGCCCTTCATGCTCTCACTGAAATGCCCTTTCATTTGTGGTGTCTCGTTTGTTCGGGTGTCACAGTAAAGTAAGTGGTTTTTATTACACGTTTCCTGTTTTCAGCCCAGAGGGAGATTGAGCTGTTCGCTCTTTTCTGTGCGTGAACCCTCCTCGGGCACTTTCAAATTGTTCCTCTGTTTGCTCTTCTCTGAGATTAATAACTAGCTCCTCTAATCTCTTGGTTAACCTTCTAAGACCGTTCTGTTTCTCAATACCCTCGGCAACAGCAGAACAAAGTGCTCACTCAGCTCAGCGAAGGCGGACCCAGTGGGATGCGCTCCCCTGCTCAGTGGCTCTGTCCTTGAGGAGCTGCCCTGTCTCTTCAAGTCTAAATGTTCCACCACCATCCAGTGGCTACCACGTGACTTCTACACCGTCTTCTGGTCCACCTGCTCAAGGCCTTCCCCACCTTAGATTTTAAACACTCTACTTTATGTCTCTCATGTAAAAGAATGAACTTCACCAGCCTCATCCTTAGCCACACTTTGAGTTTAAATAACCTTAACTTCTAGCCGCAGTTTCCTAGGTCCTATTTCCCATCCTCCCCAACTGCTGACCTTGGCAGATCTCTTCTCCCTCCCAACAGCCTCAGGTCTGATTTAAACTAAATCAGACTTAAGGCAAGAAATAGGTCGAGTCTGGAGAATGTAGTTCTTCCATCCTGGGTATGTAAGACGAGAAAGACCCAGAAGGGAAACCCTCACTACCATTCTGGTGTTGACAACAGCCATCCTCTCCTAGAAGCAAACGACAAAGGAAAATATGGGGACTGCCATGTGAGAAAACTTTAAAGAGTGTGGAAAAAGCAATGAAGGAGAACTTCCTAAAAAATATTAACTATATTATAAAATTACAATTGAGACTTCTGGTCAAGATGGAGGCGCAGGTAAACACGCCTGCCTCTGCGCACATCTATAGCGAAAAATACAACTAGACCACAAAACAAATATCACCCAGAACTGTCAGAAAATTAAGTTGTGTGGCAGTTCGACAACCAAGGATTTTAAAAAGCTACATTCATCCAGATGGGCAGGAGGGGCAGAGATGCACAGAGAGGCATGGAAAGGCATAGAGAGGTGGAGATGCGTGGAGAGGCAAGGAGACATGAAGAGGTGGTCCCACCTCCATGTGTGGTAGACAAAAAATGGGAGGGATATCTCGGAAGCGAGGGATCTCAGCCCTAGTCCAGACCACCCAGCCCAGGGTTCCAATACCAGGAAGATTAAGTCCCCGTAACTTCTGGTTGTAAAAACCAGTGGGGATTGGAGTGGTGGAAGAAACTGAGATTCTCAAGAGGCTTCTCTTAAAGGGCCTGCAATGGGCTTAGGACTCACACAGACCCACCTGCTCTGGATACAGTACCAGGGCAACAGCTAGAAGGGCAACAGTGGCATATGGGGAGAAAGTGAAGTGTGAGTACCAGAAGATAGCTTCCTCTGGGGCAAAACTCCAGAGGCCAGGCAGCAGCATTGTCCCCTCTTCGAGCCTTCTCACAAACAGAGAGCATAGAGCGGTAACATGGATTGCCCCGCCCTGACAATTACCTAAGGCTCCACCCCATACAACTTAACAGGTGTGCTTTTCTACAATAGGCCATACTACTAAGACAGACAGTCAAAGCAGCAGCTCTACCTAATACACAGAAACAAACACAGGGAGGTTCCAAAATGAGGAGACAAAGAATATTGGCCTGAATGAAAGAACTCCAGAAAAAGAACTAAATGAGATGGAGATAAGCAACATATCAGATGCACAGTTCAAAACACTGGTTATCAGGATGCTGCAGGAACTTACTGGGTACTTTAAAAACAGCATTAAAAAAATCCAGGCAGAAATGAAGGTTGAATTAAGTGAAATAAAGAAATATCTACAGGGAACCAACAGTGGAAAGGATGAAGCCAAGAGTCAAATCAATGATTTGGAATACAAGGAAGGAAAAAACATTCAATCAGAACAACAGCAAGAAAAAATAATCAAAATAAAGTGAGGATAGGTTTAGGGGCTTCTGGGATATCTTTAAATGTACCAACATCCACACCATAGGGGTGCTAGAAAAAGAGGAAGAGCAAGAAATTGAAAACTTATTTGAAAAAATAATGAAAGAAAATTTCCAGGAAGCATAGAGAGTCCCAAACAAGATGGACCCAAAGAGGACCACACCAAGACACATCATAATTAAAATGGCAAAGGTTATAAAGAGAGAATCTTAAAAGCAGCAAGAGAAAAGTAGACAATTTACCTACAAAGGAGTTCCCATAAGACTATCAGCTGATTTCTCAAAAGAAACTCTGCGGGTTAGAAGGGGCTGACAAGAAGTATTCAAAGTGATGAAAAGCAAGGACCTATAACCTAGATTGCTCTATCCAGCAAAGCTATCATTTTGAATGGAAGGGCCGACAAAGTGCTTCCCAGACAAGGTAAAGCTAAAGGAGTTCACCAAGCCATTATTATATGAAATGCTAAAGGGAATTATATAAGAAAAAGAAGAAGATCAAAATAATGAATATTAAAATGGCAATAAATTCACAACTATCAAGGATTAAATCCAAATAACAAACTAAGCAAACAGCAGAACAGGAACAGAATCATGGATACAGAGATCATATGGAGGGTTATTATTTGGGAAGGGGAAGGGAGAAAATGCAGGGAAAGGTGTAGGGATTAAGAAGTACAAATTGGGGACAACTGTAACAGCATAATCAATAAAGCATATTAAAAAAAAGTACAAATTGGTAGGTACAAAATAGATAGGGGACATTAAGAACAGTATAAACAAACAAATAAATGATTAAAAAAAAAAAAAAGAACAGTATAGGAAATGGAGTAGCCAAAGGACTTTTATACATGAATATTAACTAAGGGGGGTGATGGGGGACTGGGTGGAGGGAAGCAAAGGGGAAAAACTGGGACAACTGTAATAGCATAGTTAATAAAACATATTTTAAAAATTGCAATAATTGAAAGAGTAAGGTATAAGCACAGGACAGGCAAAGGAATGGAAGAAGCTAGAATGGTCTAGAAAGGGACCCAAACAAGTAGAAAATTAAAAAAGAAAAAAAAAGAAAGAAAGAAAGAAAGAGACCCAAATAAATAAATGAAAATATTGTGTGTGACATGAATAGTCTTCCCAAAGGTTACAGAAAACTGACTTATCTTTTTTTTAGGGGTCGGGGGAGTATTACCAAGTAAATTTAGCCTTGTATCGTACATCCAAACAAATTCAAAATGGATCTAAGGTTAAACACACAAAAAAGCAAAACTGCTAAGAAGAATTAGAAAATAAGAATTAACCTGATTTTAGGGTGGGGAAGGCTTTTCTTGGCCTGATCAGAGGCAGAAACCATAAAAGAATCAATAGAATTGATTACATGAAAATTTTAAATGTCTAAATGTCAAAAAGAATATTGAAAAGAAAATTAAAGTGTAAATACCCCAGGGGTTGTGATCGGTAGAACAAAAGGTTAATATCATTAATGTAGGCAAACTATTAAAATCAGTAATAGAAAGGAGGTAATGTAAGTATACACGTGTTAAAATTCTTCTAAAAGCCACCAAAGGGAACTAAAAGATCCAAAAATAGAAGAAAAATTTATTTGTACCAAAACCGAAGTCTCAACTGTATATACTATGAACTTCAAGTAAATGCAAGGAATTAAAACAGATAAATAAAGATAGATCATGCCACCCACTCAAGGCAGGATCAATTGAAATTGATGGCAACAGAAAAAAATGATAGCTTACACTGTAAGTCATCAGATATCACAAGGCTAGCTACATCTCCCCTATCAATAAAGTTATGAGACTTAGCTTCCCAGGAAGAAGGAACAATCTTCTTTTCATCTTTATATCTCCTTCAGCACTTAGCCTGGGTCTTTGCACACAACCAATCGGTAAATACTTGCTGAATGTAATTAAGCTGCAGCATGCTCCTCCCTGAATCCTAGGCCACACAGAATTCTAGGAGTTCCCATCAGTAAGATTTAGTTTACTCTAAGACACTCAGGGGAAAAACGTGATTCACTTTTCTTCTGGGAAATCAGTTGCTTCATTTTCCAGGGCCAAACCCTATCCTCGCCTCACATTTCTAGTAAAACTCAAAAGTTCATGATTTTTCTGAAACAAAGCCACATCTTCGACAACCAGATATATCTCTTCGCAACAACATATATTCTTCTGACATAAAGAAACTCTCCAGCCCTTGCTAGGTAGTTCAGTTGGTTAGAGCATCATCCTGACATACCAAGGTTGAGGGTTCGATTCCCAGTTAGGGGATATACAAAAAGAAACCAACGAATGCATGACTAAGTGGAATAACAAATCTCTCCTTCTGTCTCTTTCTCGCTCTCCCCCATCTTCTCTTCCTCTGCATCTCTAAAAATCAATCAATAAATTTTTTTTTAAGAAACTTTCCTGTTCACATATTGTAAAAGCTAACCAAATGATTTCCATCACGCCTCCGCTCTCACCGGCACCCTCTTCCGTTTTCACTGCAACACTTGCCTCTGTCCTTCGACATTCCTAGAACTTTCCTTGAAAGTCAGCACAGTGTATTTAAAGTGCTTGTTTTCATCCTGTTCTTATCAGTAAGATTTAGTTTAATGTAAGACACTCAGAGGGAAAATCCACGCACTCTTCTTCTGGGAAACTAACTGCTGCATTTCCCAGCCCAAATTCCCTAAGTTTTCTGGTAAAATTCAAAAGTCCACGATTTTACTAAAATAACTACATCTTAGGCAGCCAGGCATACATACCTCTTCACGTCAACACATAAGGTTCCCTTTTTTCCTCTTCTATAAAAGGGAAGTTTTTTTACCCTTTCATGAGATTTTAACTTGAATTTTGAATTTTTACACTTTTTAAAATTGCAAATTTAAAAAAATAGGATAAGAGATGGAAAATATGCTGTCACGGCCTCAGTGAATTTAAGCAGCTCAACAGCGCCCCCTGGTGGCCATAGCACAAACGCAGAATGCTTGAGCTACTAGGACTATGTTAAATCTACAAAACGAGGTAGAAATAAGTGTCTCACCAAGATGAAACTCTCTTCCTCCAACTCAAAAAGTATTAAGTGCCCATTTGAATCAACAATGCAAACCATCCAAACATGACAAAGACCAAAGAATAAGAGACGGCATAGTAATTCATTTCAATAAGTCACATGGGAAAGAATGCCCCAAAGCTTAAACATTACTTTTCTTTCCAGCTCCAAAATGTGGTGACATTTTTTGGGGGGGCCGGGGGGGACGGGAGGAGGCTCTAAAACTTTTCTTAACTAACCATGCATCTTCTCAAGACCAACACTATTTATCTGCTGGCCATTTCTGGGTTGGCCCTCATATCCATTCATTACAAAAATATTTTGTTGTGCTATGTGCTAGCACTGCCCTTACATGTCGGGGATTCAAAGCAGAACACACAGACAAAAATCTCTGCTTTCAAGAGCTCCTATTTTAGTAGGGGAGAAAGAAGATAAACAAGTAAATTTTAAAAATACAATTTCCAGAAACACATTCTATGAAGAAATTCAAGCAGGGTAAATGGATAGAGAGTGATGAGGTAGAGATGGGGAGGTTATTTATGAAAGAATGGGAAGAGAGCCTCTCTCAGGTTGTAGCATTTTAGGAGAGACTTGAATGGTAGTAATGTAAAGAAACCATGTATAGAAAATACCCATGACGAGTAAGCAAATTTGGATTCTATTCTATACTAACAGAAACTCACTGGTCAGTATTGAGCTATACAAGGACATGTTCTCATATATATTTTTAGAAGATCGCTCTGACTATGGTGAAGTTTAAGACTGGGTCAGTAGTGGGGGGTGGGGGTGGAAGTGGGGGGTTGATAGGCAATTATGAAAGCAGAGAGACCAGTCAGAAAGCTACAGCAGAGTCCAAGCGAGAGGTTGCTGGCTTGGATTAGGCTGCTGGTGGTGAAGGCCAAAGTGAGGAGAAATGGTTAGCTTCAGAATGCATTTCAGAAACAAGCCAATGGGGCTTGTTGACGAATTAGAAACTGGTGGGAGGGGAAGAATCAATCATGATTCCTTTGGCTCGAGCAGTTGGTGAGTAAGAAAGCCAATAACTAAGACAGAGAAGCCTGGATAGAAAATCGACCTGGGAATGAGGAAAGAAGTGAGAAATCAAAAGCTCTAATGTACCTTTAATTAATTAATTATGATTTTATGTACTTATTTTTAGAGAGAGGGGAAGGGAGGGAGAAAGAAAGGAAGAGAAACATCAATGTGTGGCTGCCTCTCTTGGGCCCTGAACTGGGGACCTGGCCCACAACCCGGGCATGTGCCCTGACTGGGAATCGAACCAGTGACCCTTTGGTTCACAGGCCGGCACTCAATCCACTGAGCCACACCAGCCAGGGCTGGATGTGCCTTTTAGATGCTTTATAGAATATGTTTCAGAGAAGAGTGGATATACGAGTCTGGAACTCAGAGGAGAGAGAAGGACTAAGAGACATGTTTGAGAATACGCAGCATATAGCTAATATTCATAGCCATGAGATTGGTAGAGATCACCTAGGCAGAAAGATAGATAATGAAGAAAAAGGAAGAGAGGAGGCTGGGGGTTGTAGAACAAGGGGGTGGGGTAAGGGGAGGTGCACCAATAAAAGTAGACAGAGCTATTTTCTTCTTTCTTCTGACTTTGGGCCACACTGGCCTACTTTTCCTAGTTCTTTAAAGTATAATATTAGGTTGTTTAGTTGGGATTTTTCTTGCTTCTTGAGATAGGCCTGTGATGATATAAACTTCCTTCTTATAACTGCTTTCACTGCCTCCCATAAGTTTTGTTATGTCATATTGCCCTTCTCATTGGTTTCTGTATTTTTTGAATTCCCCTTTCATTTTTTCTTTGACCCAGTCATTCTTTAGTAGCATGTTGATTAATCTCCACATTTTCGTGTTCTTTCCTGCTTTCTTTTTGCAGTTGATTTCCAATTTCAAAGCACTGTGGTCAGAGAATATGCTTGGTATGATTTCAGCCATCTTAAATTTGGTAAGGCTAGTTTTGTGTCCCAGCATGTAGGATCTAGCCTTGAGAATGTCCCATGTGCACTAGAAAAGAACGTACACTCTGGTATTCTGGGACAAAAGGGCCTGTAAATGCTGACCGCATCCATTTGGTCTAATGTGTCATTTAAGGCCAATAGTTCCATCTTGATTTTCTGTTTTGATAACCTATCCATAGCTGTCAATGGGATTTAGGTCACCTACTGTAACTGTGTTTTTGTCAGTTTTTCCCTTTAGTTCTGTTAGTAGTTGTTTTCTATATTTTGGTGCTCCCTAATTGGGTACGAAAATATTGATGCGTTATGTCACCTTTATTATTATAAAATGTCCATCTTTGTCTCTTGTTACTTTTAAATCTTGAAATGTATTTTTTCAGATATAAGTGCAGCTGCACTGGTTTTTTGCTGGATGCTATTTGCTTAGAGAATCATTTTCTACCCTTTCACTTTGAGTCTATATTTGCCTTTGCAGCTAAGATGTGTCTCTGGAAGGCAGTGTATGGTTTGGTTGGGTTTTTTGATCCAATATGCTACTCAGTGCCCAAGAGATGACTGGATAAAGAAGATATGGCATATATACATATACATATATATATATATATATATATGTATATGTATATATGTGTGTGTGTGTATACACACACAATGGAATATTACTAAGTCACAAGAAAAGATGAAATCCTGCCATATACAACAACATGGATGGATCTTGAGAGTATCATGCTTAGCGAAATGAGTCAGATGGAAAAAGTCAAGAACCATGATTTCACTCATACGTGGGATATAAAACGGAAAGCAACAAATGAACAAACAAGACAAACAAACAAACAAATAAAACCTATTAGACACAGACAATAGTATGATGGTTACCAGAGGGAAAGGGGGGTGGGAGGGAAGGAGTAAAGGCTAAAGAGGGTCAAGTATACGGTGGCAGAAGGAGTTTGGACTTTGGGTGATAAATGAACAATGTAATTTATGGATGATGAATTATAGAGCTGTACACTTGAAATCCATATACCCTTATTAACCAATGTCACCCCAATAAATGTAATCAAAAACTTTTAAGTAAATGGAGCTAGCAAAGAAGACTGAGAAGGAACAGCCAGAAAGGTAGGAGGAACCAAAAGCCAAGATAAAAGGTGTTCTAAGAAGGAAGGAAATGTCAAATGCTGCAGAAAAAAAAATCAGATAAGAATGAAATTGGTCAGTGGATTCTACAAGATGGTGACACTTTCAGTGAAGCAGTGAAGGCGAATACTTCCAGACTGAAACCATTTAAAGGGAGGAGAGGAGGTAAGGATGTGGAGCCTACACAACAGACACACCTTTCTGTAAAGCGGGGCTGAGAGAAGACAAAGTAACTGGAGAGAATCTGCCATCTTTTCATTAAAAAGGGAGATATTGCAATGTTCCTGGGCGGTGTTGAGGCTAATTCTATAATGGGAGGAAGTGATGTGTAGACAGGAAGGGATAGGATCCAGTGCATCAGTCTGGGGTGGGGGGTGTCACCTTAGGAGCGGGGACAAGAGAGAAGACAAAATATATGGCTGTGCATGCAGACAGCAATGGGAGATTTGGGAGTGGCAAGTCCTCACCTGATTACTTCTAATTTCTCAGTGAAATAAAAAACAAGAAACTAATATTCTGAGTGTTAGCTCAGAATGTGGGAGGAAGAGAGCACAGATTTGAGAAAGACAAGAAAATGAGTGGAAAGTGAATCTGCTAGGGACTAGAGGGGGACTGCCAATTATTTTTCCCTGAGAGAAAACTCTTCTTTTCTGTTCTAAGCCTCACCTGAGGATGTTTATTGATTTTACACAGAGAGGAAGGGAGGGAGGGAGAGAGAGAGCGAGACATCCACGTGAGAATGAAACATTGATCAGTTACCTCCTAAATGTGCCCCAACCAGGGATCAAACCCTCAACCCAGGTCTGTGCCCTGACTGGGGATCGAACTTGCAAACTTTTGGTGTAACAGATGATGCTCCAACCAACTGAGCCACCTGGCAAGCGCAGAGAAAACTAGTCTTAAGTCACTTGCAACAGAATCACAATTAAATATGTTGCTGAGAAAGAAATAGTAATAGGAGAAATTATTTTTTAAGTATAAATATTTTAAATATTTCAAATATCCAGAAGGAATTTAACCAACACTCATGTACACACTACCCAAGATTTAACCAATGATAACATTTTGTTTCAGGTATCGTTGTAAGAAATAAAACAGTCACCATGGCAGGCCCCTTAGCATCTCTCTCCAATTCCGTGTCCTCCTCCCTCTTTCTCTTAAAGTTCATTCTATAATGATAGGAAGGAATAGCGTTCCTCCTTCTCCAGGCCCAGCTACAACTCCATGGTGACTTCGTTCATCCAAGTGCCTCTCTTTGAGACTTGCCTGTTATCTGGGTTGTCAGAGAGACAGCCACGGGACGTGCAGAAGACAGTGCCCAGATGCTGACACTGTAGTTGGTACCCGGACGCAGGTCCAAGCACATCTCAGGAGCCTGGCTGCTGGTAGTGACATTAAAGATGATTTCCTGGGCAAATTCCTTCTGATACCACCTCTGGCCCTGAATGTGGAGCTAAAACACAGAAAAGTTCACCAGGTGAAACATCAGCTCGACAGGCTCTGAACACCTAGATCCTTACCTTTCTCATGAACTCCCTTGCTGTCGACTCTAAAGTTCCTTCAAAAAGTGATATACAACAGTAAGTAAAGATTAGAGCTATAATACCATATATATTGTGTTTATAATATTATCCTGGCTGGTTTGGCTCAGTGGATTGAGCGTCGGCCTGCGAGCTAAGTGTCGCTGGTTCAATCTTCCAGTCAGGGCACATCAGAGAAGGAAAACTCTGACTCCAAAAAACCTCCGCTGCCTTGCGGCATACCTCTTCAGGGGAAAGGCTAAGGGAGTAAACCCCGACAGAAAATCCGGAGCCGGAGTCCCTAAGGTGGTTTGACGTTGGAGTCAACACCGGCAACTCCTGCGGCGCACCTGAAGCCAAGCTGTATTGACTCCGTCTTTCCCTTGGACCCTTCAGCTGCGAAGAGAGGGGGGGTCTGCTGCATGGGCAACAGCAGACCCTCCATATCACCCTGCCCAGGCTCTGTAGCTTCAGCTTCACTGGAGAGGACACTCCAGCGTCATCGCAAGATGTCGATTCAACACGGGAGGAGACAGATACCGTGTCACTCCCGAGTCGGACTGCACAGCCATTCTCGGCGGTGCAGATAGACTCTTAAGAAGCTACACCATCGTCTCTCGAGACGGACGGCTGCCGACGAATATTATCAGTATGATAAATATATTTTTATTTCAAAACGCACATGAGGCCAAGTGTCCAATACTGGCAATGTTCTCTTTCTTGGTCTCACACGTACAACACACAGGCCCAATGTGAAAATCTGTTGGCAAAGTTTTAGGAGCAAGGCCAAAGGACAGTTTCCTAGGAAAACAATAAGAATCAGAAGTACGGCTTCCCCAAAGCAGGACGTGGATGAGAATACTCTTAGCTGGTCTGGGGAAACCTGGGAAGTGTTTTCTCCTCCGCCCACCCCCTTCTGACGTTCCCCACACTTTCCTGTAACATCCCAGAATCTGGCCCAATACACACAAGCTTCTTTCTACGTAATTCCCTCTAATAACAGCTCATCCCATGGCCTTTCTTTTCCTTACTGACAACCACATCTAGCTCCAAAAGCTCCCCTGGACTCTCCGGACAACACGTTGAGACCCTTGTTGGGGACACCGGTGTGGAGAGCCACAAGCCAAAGGCTTTGGATTCCTCCACAGCTCCTGGCTGGAGATCAGTTCTGCACCAGGCTGTGTTGTGTGCACAGAAAACCTCTCGTGGCTTTCTCATCCGTCCCCAAGGTCTCTGTTGTAAAAAAAAATGCAGCAGAAGTGCCCATTTTATTGCTTCTGATTGTCATTGTCACTACAATTCTTCTATTGATAATGGCGGCTATAGAAGTAGATTTTTAGGTGTGTTGTTTTTTAAACCTCCCACACAACAAACACCCATAAGTAGAGTAACTTCCAGTAACTTACTAAATACATTTCCTCTATACCAGCTATCTTCATACTTCTCCATCTCAGGCAGGTTTCATTAAATATTGAAATGTTACTGATGGTCTGTTTAACTGCAGGGAGAAAAGAATGAGAAATCAGTTGACATCCTATACAAATTTACTACCTTTTCATTAAAAAATTTCCAAGGATAAGCACTTACATAAGACAATGTCAGAAATATTTTAATTTACAAATTAGTGGTAGCAATATACTTCTATATTTATGTAAACTCAGTCTTAATGAAAGACTTAGGATTATAAGATGCTCCACCAGAGGATCCCTCTTAAAAATTATTTAGGTCTATTCACTGCAAACTCCATTGGCTTACTAAGTTAAAATGGCAACTCATTGTACCAGCCTTGGACAACGTCACTTACACAAATAAGCATCAGTTTGAAATTCTGAGCTGAGGGAAACATTTCAGCACCAAATTGAGAATTGCTCCGTGAGGAACTAAATGTTCCTATCTCAAGCAGTCAGGTTTTGGGGAATGGGAAGGGAGCCGGGGTACCTTTTGGTTTGTGCTTCCTCATCTCTTATGATCAGAGCGCTTGTTGGCCTCTGCTCTGTTGCATGGTAATCAATTCAAAAGTTATTTGAGATCTGGTACAGTGTTATATAGAGGCACACACACACATACCCCACACACAAGCTTTTTAAAATCAAGTCTACTTTTCCTGCTATGAGAGGTTTACTGCCTTCCACAATTATTCCTGTCCTTAAACTGGAAATAATTGAACAGACTTGCTAAGAAGTTTCATAGGAACACTGTCATGATTACTAAGTGATAAGGACAACTCCCAAAGCACCTGGAAAAAAAAAAAGAAAAGAAAGTTTCATGGGAGCCAAGCCTCTATTGTGTGAGCCCCGGGCCTGACAGGTCCCTGCAGATGACTATGGATTGGGGTACTCTGCCCAAAGAAAACCGGTTCCACAGGTTACACGCTATACTCTAAGTGTTGTAAGAGACAGTAAGTATAGATGATTCGGGATAACCTAGCCTCACTCCTGGGTATAGAAGATGGTTTTAGAGATAAGCAGTACTGGTGCAAGGAACCTCACACTACTGAAAACAAAAATGAAGTAACTTCAACATTATTTAACAGATCCAGAACACACAAAAAGGTGGAAAGTTTCCCATTTCATTCACTATGACTAGATGATCCATGCCCACACTGTACAAGGATGGCACAACCAATCACTAAACACACCATGCCAAACTCACTTATTAAAGTAAATACAAAAAATCCAAAATAAAATATGAGCAAATAGAAGTCAGCAGTACATTCAAAGAACAATACATTATGATTCAGGGAGATTTATTCCAGGAATACAGAGATGACCATTATTGAAAAAGCTATTAATAGATCAAAAGAGAAAAAACTATATGGTTATTTTTATAATTATAATGATCAACAAATTTAATATATATTCTTGACTAAAAATCTTAGTAAACTAGGATTTAATGTCATAGAAACTCCTTCATTTAAAAGTTTTTTTTTTAGAAACCACCATGCTTATAAAACATACTCAGTAAAACAATGAAACAATTTCTAGTAAAGCTAAGAACAATACAAGGATGCATGGTCTCATAGCTATTACTTAGCATTAGTCAGAAGATTTTAGACAATTAGAAACAGGCAAGAAAAAAAAGAGCTATAAATACCAGTGAGAAAGGGAACAAGTGACGCAACTGCCAGTATATCTCAGAGAATCAACTGAAAAACAAATGTAAAATTGCTTGAAAATAGAAAAACGAATACAAATAATAGGACTTTGGCAAGGTGCACCCAAACACAAGAACACAGAAAAACTAACAGTTTTCTATATAGCTGCAAGAACAAGTATTGTAGGCTGAATAATCCACCCCACCCCCCAGTGGTCCACATCCTGGTCCCTGGAATCTGTGACCATGCCACCTCACAGGGAAAAAGGACTTCATAAATGTGATTAAGATGGGGAGATTATCTGGATTAGCTAGAGGAGCCCAATGGAGCAACAAGTGTCCTTCTAAGAGGAAAACAATCAGGATTAAGAGATTTAGGGACAAAAGCAGAGGTTAAATCAATGAGCTTGAAAGACAGAGAATGGAACCACCAGCTAGAGAATTCAGGCAGGCTCTAGAAACTGTCAAGGGCAAGGAAATGGATTCTCCTCTCAGTGCCCGCAATGAACACAGGCCTGCTGACACCTTGATTTTAACCCAGTGAAATCGATTCAGATTTCTGACCCCCAGAACTATGTGAGATTAAATTTGTGTTGTTTTAAGCTGCTAAATTTGTAGTACATTGTCATATCAGCAATTGGAAAGTAAAACACCAAAATAAAAGACAATACAAAAATTAAATGATCCCTATTCACAAGAGAAGACACCATGAACAAACTTCCAATACCTAGAAATAGACCTACCTAGAAATGTCCAAGACTTACATGAAGATTTAAAAACAATTTCTTTTCCCTGAAGGGCATAAAAGAAAACAATAAAGGGAAAAAGGCCACATCCATAAATGGTAAGACTCACAAGTGAAAAGGCATCAATTCTCTACCAATTAATCTACAAATGATATGTATTGTACTTTCAATGGTGATTCTGATGGACCTTCTCAGAATGTTATAAGTTTACATATTCATTCTTCAGATACACAGAAAGAGCAAATAAAACCAATGTGGTGATCGAACCAGAAGAAAAGGAATACTACAAACTTTAAATTACTTTTTAATGATAATGATGATAATAATAATAATAATAAACAACTTCCAGCAAAGCCATCTCTCAGTCTCCCACATCTCATTCTACAGAGTGAGAGGGGTTCTAGAAGAGACCCGTGAAAGTGAAGAGGGAAACAAAGGCCCCCAGAGTGAGCTAGAAATCTTATTCCCAGAAAGCGAAATTCTTCCTGGACTGTGAAAGTACTGAAAACGAGATCTGGTATAGCAGAGTGCTTGCTGATGACGAGCAAAGAAGGAAAAGTCTCCAAGACTCCAGGGACTGATAAGAGAAAGGCACTGCTTCTGGGAAAGAAGAGGATTAAAAGAACCACGAGACTAAGTGGTTACAGGAAAAAGAAACAAGGGAGAAATGAAAGCTCTTTCAAGGCAAAAGAGAACCCCAAAGTAGAAGAATACACAATACATCCCCACCATCACCAAAAAACAATAAAAATATTCTTTAAAGAAACTGCACTTCATTCAATGACAGAAGAGGGCACTCTTAACCTAGAAATCTTATTAATCCTCCTAAAATTACCAATTCTGTCTATGAAGTTAATGACATTAAAAAAAAAAAATAGATACAGAATCAGAGCATTTCAGCCTGTGAAAAGCTCCATGTTGTTAAAAAGCAAATAAACAAAAACCCCAAACCTAGAAAAAAGGTGTAACTCAATAAACTGAAACAAATATCCCAAATAAGCATTGGGGATATGAAGAAAATACCTTGGCTGAGAAATTTAAAAACTAAGAACAGAAATAGACAAAAAGCAGGAAAGAAAAGAAACAAAAGGGACTGAATTCAGGAAAGAAACAAAAATAAAAGACAAATTAATATCAGCAATAAATTCAAAATGTCATGGTGCCCAAAGAAGGATAGATTAGAATGAAAATTTAATAAGGGGCATTGAAGAAACACAGGAAAAAAACAAAAATAGTAATAAAATGAGAGTAAAAATAAGTAAAAATTATTTTAAAATGCTTGAAATGGAATATTGACAAAGATCCAACATATGTATAATTAAAGTCTCTAAAGAAAAAACATATTAAAACAGTTAATACTGAAAACTATAATCCAAAATAACTTTACAAAAATCAGAAATATAAATACTGAAATGGCCCACAAGATACCTGAGAAAGCTCATCCAGAACAATCAATTCAAGTAAAACTAGACTTTAAAGATAAAGAAAAATCCTCAGCATCTACACTCAAATAAATAAATAAGATCCAAAGGCAAAAAAAAAAGGGTGCATCAGACTTCACAAAAGCTAAGTAAAAAGCAAGGTCATAGTAAAGCTGACTTTTAAGAAAATTCAAATCAAGAAAGCATGAACCAAGATTTTTATAGCCGGCCAAGTAATCTTTCATGTTTCAAGGCCACAGAGAAGTTTTAAACATGCAAGAACTCAGGGAACATTGTACTCTTGAGGAGTCTACTAGAAGCTGAGCTTCATCCAAGAGGTAAGTAGGGGGACTTTAGCAAAAAGACTGATGGTGACTATCTGATATATTCTACCGTAAATTTAAGATAAAAAAGTGAAACAAGGTAGAAGAAAAAATATATAAGGTCTGTGTTCTGATAAAGTAAAAACAAGGCAACTAAAAAGTGGGAGGAGAAGGGATAGGAAAATAGACCACTTTGACTGTTACATAGTCAATAAATGGAAGGGAAAGTATACCATTAAAAACTGACAAATCAGATGGTAGAAGTTATATAAGAAAACAGAGACAGAGCACTTTAAAAAGGTACAAAGGTAACCATTAGGAAAAAATATATACAAACCTTCCTATAAATAAATAATCACCAAAGAAAACACATCACAGAGAAATACAGAAGATGCAACATAACATGTCGTCATCGTCGGCAGCCGTCCGTCTCGAGAGACGATGGTGTGGCTTCTTAAGAGTCTATCTGCACCGCCGAGAATGGTTGTGCAGTCCGACTCGGGAGTGACACGGTATCTGTCCCCTCCCGTGTTGAATCGACATCTTGCGATGAAGCTACAGAGCCTGGGCAGGGTGATATGGAGGGTCTGCTGTTGCCCATGCAGCAGACCCCCCCTCTCTTCGCAGCTGAAGGATCCAAGGGAAAGACGGAGTCAATACAGCTTGGCTTCAGGTGCGCCGCAGGAGTTGCCGGTGTTGACTACAACGTCAAACCGCCTTAGGGACTCCGGCTCCGGATTTTCTGTCGGGGTTTACTCCCTTAGCCTTTCCCCTGAAGAGGTATGCCGCAAGGCAGCGGAGGTTTTTTGGAGTCAGAGTTTTCCTTCTCTGAACATAATATGTACAATATAATAAAATAATAGAACAAAGTTGAGTTCAAACATCTCAGTCTTATCTATAACTATAAACGAATTTAACTTCTTAAAACTATTTTATTAGAAGATAAAAAATATTTTCAAATTGTCTCACAATGCAAGATCCAGCTCTAATTGTATGCTGGAGGGACACCTAAGACAAAGTGATTCCTAAAGGCTAAAAGATACAGCGAAATGGGAACTATAAGAACTTAGGGGTTGCAATTCTAATATAGGTAGAATTCAACTCAAAGAACATTAAATAGGACAGAGAAGGATACTTTTTAATGCAAAAGCCACCATTCACAATGAAGATAAAAATGCAACCACCTTTATAAAAAAAAAAAAAAAAAAAAAAAAAAATCTAAAGAAAGGATATAATAAGTATGAAAGCTGAAATTAATGACATAGAGCGGGAGTCAGCAAATTTTTTCTCCAGAGGGTCAGTTAGCAAATAGTTAGGCTTTCTGGGCCGGCCCGTCCTGTCACAACTGCTCGGCTCTGCCTCTGCAGCACAAAAGCAGCCATGGATGGTATGTGAATGAGTGATGTGGCTGTGCTCCAATAACGCTTTACTATAAAAACAGGCTATAGGACAGATTTGGCCTGGAGGCCATGGTTTGCTAATTCCTGATATAGAAGAGAAAACAGATAGTAGATCTAATTAATTAAACAAAATCTTGGTAAAAAAAAATAAATAAATAGACAAACAGTTAACTAACCAAATCTAGAAAAAAGCAAGAAAATAGAAATAAAGGGAGAAATAATCATTGAAACAAAAGAAAATTCAATAAGTTATATAAAACTACTATGCAGACCACATGCACATAATATCTAAAACATAGATGCAATGGGTAATTTCTAATAGAGTTCACCCAAATTGACCCCATCGGACATAAAAAACTTAAACAGGCCAACTTTCATAGAAAAAAAATTGAGAAAGTTATCAAGGAAATTCCCCATGTCCAGACTCTTTCAGAGGGGAATTCTATAAAACTATCTGAGACCAGAGAGTCCAAATGCTACATGAATAGTAATAATAAAAAAAAATCTTCCAAATAATGAAGGAAACCTTACAAATTCTTTTTTATAAAGCAAGGAAAACACTAATGCCTAAACCTGATAAAGGTAGTACAAAAGAAAGAGAGACAACTATAAACAAATATCACTTATGAACATTGGGGCATAAATAGTCTAAAGAAAATATTAGGAAACAGAATCCAAAGTATAACATAATACAGCATGACCAAGTGGGACTGATTTCAGGAAGAGAGGGAGAAAGCCAGGGAGGGCAGAAGAGTGAGAACAAGAGAGAGAAATTTGAAATTATATCAAATTAAAAAGTTACAAGGAAAAAAAATTTAAAAAGAACATTTTATAGTTAGCTTTTCTTAACATTGTATTAATGGATAGTTAAGGCTAAGAAGTAAGTGATCTTTTCTCGGATTTCAGCCTGAGAAATAGCCATCTTGGAGCCTCTCCGTGTCCCTGAGACCCCTCCTGGTGATTCTACAGCAGGGATTCTTCTTGGGTTGAAGTAGATAAAATCCAGTGGAATTACCACAAACTCACACGCTAAGATTCCACAAACTCACACGCTAAGAAGTCATAAGAGGTGTGTGCCTAGAACCCTCCGTTTCTGGAAAAAAAAATTTGTCCAGCCTCTGAAAAAGGGATGAAATTATTTTACAAAACAGGTTTGGTCTTGCAGAGAGGAAAAGATTAGGAGACAAAGAAATGAAGGAAATAAATAACACCAAGGAGGAGAAGAAAATCTGAAATCATACGGGCCCAGTTCTAAAACCATGACAAGGAAAAGGAGATATATCCAAATACAACTGCTCTAAAGAGACCAGAAAAGACAGGAGTATTTCCTGCATCGGGGGAAGTGGCTCAAAATCATCAAAGAGAAGAATAAAGGGACTATTTTAAAGAACAGACTAAAACGACTCTCCTTTCAAAAGGTGCCCAGATTCAGGTATTATTCTATTAAGAAGGGTCCTCTTAAATATTTTTTTATTATAATTTATTTATTTGTTTATTTATTTATTTTTAGAGAGAGGGGAAAGGAGAAAGACAGGGAGAGAAACATCACTGTGTGGTTGCCTCTCACTCGCACCCCCAACTGGGGACCTGACGTGCAACCTAGTCATGTGCCCTGACTGGGAATCGAACTAGCGACACTTGGTTCGCAGGCCGACGCTCATTCCATTGAGCCACAGCAGCCAGGGTTAAAGTTTTAAATAGGGAACCCCAAGTAATCATTAATGGGGAATCCCTCAAAGTGGAATCCTGATGCTATGTAGTTATAGAAAATGTGGACATATTTAAAAAGAGAAAGATTTGTAAAATCAATGTGGACTTCTTCAAGCATCATTAAATTAGTTTCAAGGTGACATTGTTCTTGTAGCGGGAACAGCAGGTAGAACAGTCTAGAAGGAAGCCTGCCTGGAAAATGTAGGGAGTTAGGACTTGAAGAGAAGGAGTAGAAAAACAGAGCTGTATTAAAATAGGAGGATCCTGGGACAATGACAGTTGATCTGGCCCAGGCCTGGGTTATAGGTTGAACAGAATAGAAATAGAAACCTCCTAACGCAAGTAAAATGAGCGGGACTTGTTTGAACACTGGGTGATTGTGGCAGATCCAGAACTCTGGTCTCATTCTCTCTTTCTCTCTGCTGCAGAGAGCTCACCAGCAGAATCCAAAGAAATACATTAGGAGAACAACAATCTAAGTGTGAAACAGAAAGCAAATGTAGGGAAGGAAAGCATTACGATCTAGCAAAAGGTATTAGCCAGGGAATAAAGAAGGAACAGAAACAACTGGGATGGACATTTACAAGCCGAAAGCTCAGCAGGGCCCACTGGAATGGCAGGAATACTCAGAGGGAAGTGGACAGTGGGAGCCTTATCTCCCTAATGCAAAGAAGGAAAGAGTGGCAGGAAGGAATGCTTCGGGTCTTAGAATTGCAGTTCTAAGGAAAGGTGGGGCTTGGGCGCTGCCTGGTTCACGGGACCAGTGAAAGCAGAAGTTCCGGAAACTTTACAGCAGCTCAAGCATCAGCTGAGGGTAATTGTCCAAGGGAGGCAAACGTGAAACCTCCTAACCAGGAAGCAGGATCCAGAGGCAAGGCATTCAATAAAAAGAAATTCCTGGGATCTTTCTGGAAAGAGAGAAACTCAGAGGAAAGAGCAGAAAATTGGGACTGTGACAGGCCCGTGCGAGACAATCCATGTCACTTGAAGAGTTTCCTCCTCTTAATACCCTACTGTGGGGTACCCTGCCCGCAAAGAGGTAAAGATCTGCAGCAATGGTGGCGGGTGGGTAGAAACAGGGCTCAAAGGAGAAAGGAAAATGAAAACGTTCGAAAGACTTGGGGTGGGCATCAAGAAAGACCTGGAGCCAACATTGCTAAGTTCTAAAATTTCCAAGGAAAGTAAATGTCCCTCCTTTCAAAATATATGGGAAGCCAAGTGTCAGACTGAATCCAAATAACCTCATTAGAAGAGATTATATCCCGAATTAGGTTTAAATTCACAGGTGGTGGGCTCCAGGCTGCTTGGTGACTTACAGAGGCTGAAATACCACATGAGCCAGAACCCCTGTGGGGAAGGGGAGAGGTGGTGAGTTTCAGGCACCTTGAACTCCAGAAGGAGTTGGCAGTTTGTTAGAACTAGAACCCAAGTCTCTTGACTTCCAGACTAGCGTCCCTTATGGGGGCGCAAATGAAGGAAAAATTTTAGTTTCAGGTAATAGGCTTGGTAATCATGGTATGTACAAAGCTATCGTTTCGGGAACTGAAGGTATGACGCACCTTGACTCCAGGAGACCATAAAGCAGTCCCACCTTTGTGCCTCGGGAGGACTGCAGGCAATTCAAGACGGTATCTGAGCCATTATACCCCAGTGGGAGGCACCACAACCCCAGGACACAGATAAAGACCACAGCCCAGGACACAGATGAAAGAATGCTGTAGCTTTTATCTGATTAACTTTTCCCCTGAATTCCAAACCCCTTACCTACACTTTTCTTCTCCTCATAAAAAGGGTCCGTTCATAATGGAATTCAAGAGGGTCTGTCAGGGTACAAACCCACCATCTTCTCAGATCGCTGGCCATCTGAATAAAGCGCCCATGAAGATTCAATCCCTGTCTCTGCTTATTGGGTCTGGTAGGTGACAGGCAGGACGAACGCCGGCTTTTCTGGTTTCACTTATGCTCCCGACATTGTACAATTCACGTATTTTACTTGTCCGGAGATACAAGACAGAAAGGCATGCACACCTACCTGCCGGTGCAGTTTTTATCACTACTTGTACTGAGTGCTCCTCGGGAGATCCCGTCAGGGTGATATTCACTGTGTAGTCAGTTGCCGGGTACAGGTCTAAACACACTGCCGAAGCTCGTTCCCCCGTCGTGAAGTTAAATGATGGTGCGTGATAGAAACCATTCAGATACCCCTTTTGGCCCAGGATCTTAAACTATCATGAGAGTAAAAGAAATGTTACATTACATTTTCTGTTGGTTTGCAGATACCTAGACTATAAGCAAAATAAAGATAAAGCAAGAAGGTTCCTTCTATTTGTCTTCACCTACTTGGAGATATGGTTAATACGATAGCCAGCTGAACTGGGGAAGGACTTTACAAAGCTACCCTACCTATTCTATGCAACTTCCGCCTCAAACAACTACAGACTGAGCTTAAAATAAGCTCAAATAAGTTCATCTCAGATAAACAGAATGTCAGGCTATTCTAAGGTAACCCCTTGATTGCATTGGAGCTACTGGGCAAGATTATATTAAATTCTTTTCATTCCTAAGGATATCTTAGATAAGTGTCAAGGAACAGTTTTTAAACTTTATGAGAACTACTCCAAACTACGCATTCAAAGTAACTGTGCAGCGGTACTTACTTCATTTGTTCTTCTCCAGTTGAGCTCTGCTGTAACAGAGCTTTTGATCTGTGGCGCCATCACATACACTGTTAACTCAGTTATACTCGATCCATTGCCAACTCATGTTGCAGGTATAACATAGGGATTTATAAGGGGAAGCGTATGTGTGGGTCCCAGAAGTCATACGATCAGCCCTTGATTGATCAGTGTGCTTTAGCCAATGTCCATGTTTCCACTGTTTTCTCTGATATTCACGGCATTGGCCATCCCATCCCTGCGCCCATCACTGCCACTGTTCCACAGCCCTCCGAGGTCCTGACACGGGACTCACTGGCAGATTCCTCTCCTCCCCACTTCCTAGCATTCCCCTAGGTGATCTAAAGGTCCTGCTACATAAGCCATCAGAACCCAGCCTCAGAGTACCTTGGTACCTTGAGCGCAATGCTATGAAGTTCTTCCACTCAACTTTAGTGACTCAGTTCCATACCTACATCCTAGACTGTCATCAGCAGGGTTGATCCACCAAGATCTTGTAATCCCCTATTCTGGACCTCTCACTCCCACTAGACATGGTCTCTCTCAAGAAAACCCCAAAGATTTCCTCATTCTAGATTTTCTGCCAATATCTTACCACCCCGTCCTCATCTTCTCCACCTACCTCAGATATCTTTTTTTTTTTTTTTTAAATCATATCAACCATTCTCTTCCCCAGTACCCTCAATGCCCTTGCCCCTTTGTTTTCAGTTCCACCCATTCTAGAAAACTCAAAACACTGGGTCAATCCCGATATTTGACTTCCCCACTTCTGCATTCAGACTGCTGACATCGGCCGGAGAAAATCTCACTATGTAGGCTGCATTTCTACAATCATTCTCATCCTAAACTTCATGTAGTTTAGTCTATAAACAAACAAATAAACAAAAAATGCTCTCTAGTTATAGGCTTTGAATCTGCTGTATGTCCTATTTTATAATATAGTCCTTTTATTTAACAATATATCATAAAGTTTTTTCTCTGTCATCAATTCATTCTCTAGATAGAGTGCCTATTACTTACCAGCCAGAATGTAGTGTTGGGTCTACAATGGCAAATAAGTTCCTAACCTAAAGAAACTCACAATTAAGTATCCAGGCAAATAAAACACCTGGAAATGAGTATGATCATACATGAGGCTGTAGGATCACCGAGGAGGGACACCTGACCCACCTCTTCGGGGATCAGGGAAGGCTTCCCCATCTTCATTGGGGACTGACGGAGAAATCAGCACTAACCAGGAGGGTTGGGGATGTGAAAGGTTGGAGTAGGAAAAACAATTTGATAGCAGGACAGCGTTTGGGGGAGGAGGTCAATGAGGGCCTTCCACTGGAGAGATGACTAAGTGGAGCCTTGAAGCATGGGCAGGAGTTAGCCAGGAGGGTTCAGGGAGGGAGGGAAAAGGATTCCAGGAAGGAGGGTCACACACGTGAAGACACATATGAACAAAAGTGCAAGTAGCTTCTCAGGGAGCCCAGGATTATATAATAGAATAGATGAGGCCTAAAGAAATAGATTTAGGAGTCTCAGCAAAGAGATAATGAAGGAAGTCAAGAGATTGGGTTAGATGCCCAAGAGGGTATAGGATATAAAGAGAACAGGTAAGGCACCACCCTGAGGGTAATCAGATTTTAGGGATAGGTAGAGGTCTTAAGGGAATCCTATGAAGGAGACTGAGTGGGGTCAAAGCAGCAAGAAAAAGAGAGGAATATTGGGCAAGAGCAGCAAGTGATGTCCAGTGGGAGGTAGACCATATTTCATGTCTGTGTAGTGTTCTCTCAGATGAAGGCATGAATATTTATTTAAACCAATTCCTACTGATGGACATTTGTTTCCTATTATGACTAATGATTCAGAGAAGAGCTTAATTTTCTTGTATATGTGTGAACAATTCATTATAGTGCACTTCTAAAGGTCCTAGATAGATACTAACAAATATCAAATAACTGCCAGAAAAGTCATGCCAATTTAAGTGCTCAAAAGTTGTGTGTTACAGTACTCTCTCCAAATTTATAGAAGAATCATGGTATCTCATGTTTTTTTTTTTTTTTTAATTAATTTATTTATTTTAGAGAGAGGAGAAAAAGAAAGAGAGGGAGAGAAACATCACTGTGTGGTTGCCTCTCACGTGCCCCCAACTGGGGACCTGAAGTGTAACCTAGTCATGTGCCCTGACTGGGAATCGAACCAGTGACACTTGGCTCAGAGGCCGACGTTCAATCCACTGAGCCACAGCAGCCAGGGCCTTCATGGTTTATTTTTTGTTTCTTTGTTTACTAGTGAGACATAATGTGTTCCTGTATGTTTTAGAAATATGTATATTCTCTTTTGCAAACTGCCTTTGAATGTTTAGTTTTTTCTGGATTTGTCAAGAGTGTTTCACATGTTACTTAGATTTTTCTTTGTCTAACATATTAACAAAAGCAGTGTTTTCTTTTTTTCTTTAGAATGCTTTATTCATTGTGATACAAAAGCAATTTTTCAGTTTAACTCTTTAATCATTTTAGTGTAAGAGTGAAAAATCATTTTTTTAAGTTAAGAAAAGTTTAATATTCATATTATATACATGAGAATTTTTAAGAAATGAGTGGAAAATGGAGTAAATTTTTCAATTAATAACATCTATTTTTTATTCTAGCTATGGAGATTATTGGTCTTCTGGATAAAATCATTTACTGTCTTCTCTTGAGATTAATAGCCAGTAATGGGTCACCTAGTAAGAAACATTGAAATAAAAGTAAGAAGCTAGGATGGGAAAGTGGACATTTGTAATTGCCAGCTGCCCAGGGTCCACTGTGGTTTCCCTTTGGGATACTACCACTTTCAGTGTGAGCATAAAAGCGTGTGATTCTCACCAAATACTTCTGTCATCTTCAAAAAGGTTCTGAATTGAAAACCCTTTTAGTTATTGTCATGTACAGATACACTATCTTAAAGAGGCTGATTTTTCCCGAGTGTGTCTGTGATCATACCACACATATAGCAGCATGGGTTTTTCACTCAATATTTTGTTTTTGAGACTTATCCAGGGTGAATTATTGTGATCTAGTTTATTCATTTTTAGCTCCTATATAATATCCAGTTTTATAAATTAGGTTGAACTGTATCAAAATGGCCGAAGAGCAGCAATTCACATGATTCAACCAAATATCACAATTATCTATTTTCCAACTGATGAATATTTAAGTTATTTTCAGTATTATTGTAAGCAATGATGTAATGAAAATTCAATTATATACCTCCTTAAATACAAGTGCAAAAATTTCTCTAGGGTATATACTAAAAAGTAGGTCTCTGACCAGGTGGCTCAGTTCTCAGTTGGTTGGAACATCACCCTGTACACCAAACAGTTTTGGGTTTGATCCCTGGTCAGGGTGATACAGGAGGCAACCGATCGATGTTTCTCCCTCACATTGATGTTTCTGTGTGTGTGTGTGTGTGTGTGTGTGTCTACCTCTCTCCCCTTTCCTCTATCTCTAAAATCAATAAACACATCCTTGGGTGAAGATTTTTTTTTAAAGGAGGATTGCTGGGCTTTACAACTTCTATTTGAATAATTTATTTCTTAAACAAGTGGTTAACCAATTGTCTCAGAACCATTTATTTCTGTACTCATTTGAATAATCATTTTATTGTATATTAAATTATTTGGTTAATTGAATATGTTTCTAGATCCACTGTTCTCTCCAATATGAAAAATTAAATATGTCACTCACTTGCTTAAATTAAAGTCCTTCATTGCCTCCACATAGACATCAAAATAAGATCAAAACTCAAAAGCACAGGATACAGGAATTTTCATGATCTGGCCATTGCTTAGATTTTTGCCTCATCTCTTCTTACTTTCCCTTACTTTTTCTGTTCCCAAAGAGAGTCACGTTCTCTATTACTCAATTTTCTACTCTACATGCCCACTGTGCCCTTTGTCACCCTCACCCCCCTCCTTTATCTGGTAATTCCTACTCATTCCCTATGACTCAGCACCATCTTTACTTCCTGTTTTTTAAAAATTGTACCTGGACATATACACATATACACAATATCCTATTCCATTTATTTTCTTTTTATCAAAGCACTCATTGTACAATATTGTAATTGCCTGTTTAATTATATAATGATATTAGTTTGAACCAGAACTTTCATGTCCTGATACATCAGTGGGTCTCAACCTTCTTAATACCGCAACCCTTTAATACAGTTCCTCATGTTGTGGTGACCCCCAGCCATAAAATTATTTTTGTTGCTACTTCATAACTGTAATTTTGCTACTATTATGAGTTGTAATGTAAATATCTGATATGCAGGATATATTTTCATTTTTAACATAATTAAAGCATAGTGATTAATCACAAAAATAATATGTAATTATATACGTGTTTTCCGATGGTCTTAGGCGACCCCTGTGAAAGGGTCATTCGACCCCCAAAGGGGTTGAGACCCACAGGTTGAGAACTGCTGTGATACATGATATACTTTTGGTAAATGATTAATTAATTACTTAATTTTAACTTACTACTCAGTCTACTCTCTGACAGATGATTTGCTAGGGATTGAAAATATGATACAAAAATAACAAATCTCAGTTCTTTCCTGAACTCATAATTTTACTTGAGATTCATGATGTTTAAAAAGTCAAGTTAAAAAAGAAGAGAATTTTAGCCTTACAATGGTATGGATGGACCTGGAGAACATTATGCTAAGTGAAATAAGTCAGTCAGAGAAAGACAAATACCATATGATTTCACTCATATGTGGAATCTAATAAACAAACTGAACTAACAAGAAAAACGGGGACAGACTCATAGATGGAGAGCAGGATGCCAGCTAGTTGCAAGGGAGGGTAGGAGGTGGAGGGACTGAGCAAAAAGGAAGGACTCATGGGCATGGACGACAGTGTGGGGACTGCTGGGGGGAGGGTGTATCAGGGGACTAAATGGGAATGGAAAAAAAATACAATAAAGATTAAATTTAAAAAAATAAAAATAAAAACTCAAGTTAAATGAGGATCAATAACCACACAACACGTTTCTTAAAAACCCACATCCTGGTGTGAATTTGATAACAAAATAAGTTGTAATTACTAAATGTACTAATAAAATTTTACTACATGTAAAATACCAGACAGGGAAAATGATAGCAAGTCACTAAATATAGTGTCTTCCTTCAATTTAGTCTCTCACTTGCATCCACCTCACATCTCATATCCATCTCTAGAAACAGAAATCGGACTGTCTATAAGTTCATTTCATAAGTGTTTGTAAATACTTGAAATCCTCACTTGGAGAGCACCCAAATTTTTAAGTGACACAATTCTTTAATAAATAACATAAGAGATCTTCTTACTTGGTATATTTGTTCTGATCCAACTTTCCTAGAATGCCTGTTCAATGTCAAACAAGTTTCATTAAATATTGAGATATTGAAAATTCCATCATCTTCTAAGAGATCATCTTCTACAAGACAAGAGAGAACACATGGAAAGGTGGCATTATCTTAGCAAGCACATCACGGCTAATTACAATTGAAACTTTGACATCTTAAGAGAATCAGTAGAGTGTTTAATAGCAAGACCATTGCATTTGGCTTCAAGTTCTGGCTCTACAACTTCTTAATTGCATGACCTTAGCTAAGTCATGTAACCCTTCTGAACCTCAGTTTCCTAATTTGTGAAATCAAGTCATCCAGTTTGTTTTTCTTACATGATAGGCCATTAAAAGTATCAAATGAGATAATGCATATTTTAAAATTGCTGTAAAGTAATAAAGTTGTCATGTTTTTAGGAAGTTAATCCCATCCCTTAAGTAAAATGGCATGTTATAAGTGTATAAATAGCCAGAAAACTCTGAGAAGACGAAAAAGGTGGATAAAGGCAAAGGCCACAGAATAGAACTCTGGAGCGAGCGTTTTCACCTAGAAGATAACCAGCAAGTAGCAGCTGACCAGGCAAGATGTTTGTTCCAACGGCGAACAGTATTACAGGAGAACTGCTCAGACAAGGGCTAAGGCAGTAAAATAATCAGAAACAGACTTATTTCAACCACTGTGCAGAAAAAAGTCATTTCATGCCTCGTGTAGTCTAATTCATTCCATCAATGTTCCATTTTCTTAATGTAATCACAAAGAAGATGTTTGTTGGTAATGAATAAAGAACTCACAGAGAGTCCAGGCGTACCATGGCTAATTTTTGAGGAAAAGTAAATTTCCTAACACACAAACCTGTATGTTTTCACAAATGAGAAAAAATTTAAATGTCTACCAGAGGGAAGCTTTTTATAACTACTTTTTGTGTTTATTTCTCCCACAGGAGTCTCTGCTACCTAAGAAGTAATAATAACAACAATAAATTATTCTGTTCAAAATCAGAATTGTCCACAGAATTGTAACTGTCACTGACATACGCTGCACAAGGCAACTAGCTGCGAGAAAATATTCTTGGCTATAACTGGAAATGTAAAAATATGGTTATGAGAGAGAATCTGAAGGCCCATCGCATGTGCTCTCCTTTATCTTCACAATTTTTATTTTAAAGATCTCATAAGTACATCTGAAACAAAAACTGCTGCGTGTATGCAAATGATTTTGAGGTGCGTCAAATATACATTCTGTATTAAGAAATATCACACGTGGTATATGTACACAAACAGAATGTAAAAGCAGAACTACTGTCTGCACAGTTCCCACCTCCAAACGATTTTCCCACTCACAGTCATTATAACCAGAATGCAGGGGGTGACGGCAATGTGAAGAAAGGCATCTGGTTCCCACTTCCCACCCCCAACCCAAACAGAAGTGCTGAGAATAGTAAAAATGGGTCAAAATTTGCATCTGGGTTGGAAAGGAGGGTCAGCTGCCATACACAAGGCAGAAACACGAAGACGTTTCAGCTCAGCACAGCACGGGGAGACAGGGGAAAAAGCAGCACACTGAGAGCTATGGAGCAACATGACTTCCAAGCAAAGGAGCATGATCTCGAAGTCTCAAAGGATGGACCTGGAAGAGGACTGGTGTCTACAGAGGTGGAGGCTGGAAGTATGGACAGGCCACAGAACAATAAAATGACAAAGACCCCAGCTGCAGCCATTTACCCCAGTGGTTCCCAATCCTAACTGCACATCAGAATTACCCAGACACAGCAGACCTAAAGCTTGGACATCTGCATTTTCTTTAATTCACCAAGCAATCTGTAGGCAGCCAGGTAAACAGTATATGTACTAACATTACTACTACTACTACTACTACTACTACTACTACTACTACTACTACAAATAATAACAGTCCCTCTTTAGCACACTGGAGATCTAACGGGAGGCCAAGGGGCCCAGAGGTTTCATCAGCCTGGATTGGCAAAAGGAGTGACTTGGTTCTTTTCTGCCTTCATAGACTATAACATCATAATAAAGGCAGGCAAAAAATTCCACACAGAAGTATCTGAAGAGCCATCGTTTTAAAGCAATAATCAGAGGTTGAATGAAAGAAAATGTTCCTAATGTGTAGATAGACCAAATTCTGAAGATCAAAAAAACCTCACAAGGTACTAAGAAAACTTAATTTTAAAAAGTTAACATTTATATCAGCCATGACTGAAGTTTCACAAGAGAGGGGATTTCTGTCTCATTTGCTATTGAACTCGCAATGCCTAAAACAATGTCAAGCGTGTAGTAGGTGGTCAATAAACATTTCCCATGTGTATGAATAAGTGATTAAAGGCTTGACTTCCACGCATAAAGAAAGCACCTATGGCCTGGAGACTGCCATCTTGCCCATCTTGTGACCACCTACTTGCATCAGTTCTCGGAAAGCAGGCAGTGATGCCTGGGGTCCTGTGTTCTCAGAAACCCCCTCTCCCTGTTTTGCAAGAATCAGTTGTTTTAGCCTGAGGTCAGGGCACTTTGCCTGCCCAGACACTGATAATCCTGTTCCTCAGGCCTAAAGCCCTTAAAACAGCCGCGCTCTGTGTCTGCTCTGGGCTGCACTCACTCCGGACTCAGCCTGCCTGCCTGGGCCTCCCAATAAAGGCTCTGAACTGGCTTACACGTGTCCTCCCTTCTTCCTTGAATGAATCTAACAATATCCGGGGCTGAAAAAAGGCAGATTATCTACATAGGATTTTTTAAATTACAACCTTCTTCAAACTCCTCTTTCAAAACTTTAAAGTCCCACAGCCAATGTAAAACACCTCCAGAATTCTGACAACGATGGTTATGGCCCAAGAATTTTATCTTCAGTCTAGTTCTCATTTGCTTGTGCAAACAACAAAAAGACATTCTCAGATAGTCATGGGTTCAAAAAGTACCCCATTCCTCAGGGAGCAGAAGGTAGAAATCACTGTGCAGAGAGATAAAATATAGAAAAACCAGATAAACTTTGGTATGAGACTTTGGAATGCAGTAAATATTGAGACTATTAAAACATAAACCTGTTAAAATAATTGTTAAACATGTTCTTATAAATTAACATAAAAATGAACTCTTTAAAGATGAAATGCGTGTCAAAAGTAGTTAGAAATAAGCTGGCAATAAAGTGCCATGGAACAGTAACAGAAAGGAAGTGAGAGGGGCAGAAATAAGAGGAAGTAAAGAATACTAACTTCCACATCTTCTTCAAGGAGAAGTTAACATTATTTCAGTCTTAATGCTGATAATCAGAGAAATAGATATTCAGGTAGGATTGTTTTTGTTTTTTAATCTATATTGTAGAATAATAACAAAATCTGTACTGTCTGAATCATTGAAAAAGAAAGTCTGTGTAGCAAAAAGAAAACAATGGACATAATAAAGTGGCATAAAAAAGAGTGAAATAAAATAAGGTGACAGAAGAAAGGAAAATTATATCACAAACAACAATAATGTAAATTGTTTAATTTACCCACAAAAGAATAACACTTTTCTCAAAAAGGTTTCTCAACATATGCAGCCTCCTTGCGTACATCTCTAACAATGATATCCAGATAGCTTTTAAGAACAAAACTGGGTGAAGGCATACCGAGCAGATGGGAGCACAAAGAAATCAAGGAAGTCAGTATTATAATCAAAGTATAATCCAGGGAAAAAGACATTAAGCAGGACAAAGTGAGTCATTAGTTATTTGCAAAAGTTAGAATCTACAATTAAAATATCAGTCATGAACATAAATATCATGACATCAGAAGGTTTGAAACAAAACAATTACAATTTCTAACAAATTGAAAAAAAAAGACAATCCAAGTAAGCAAAAGAGCAACAAAACAAATTGTTTAAAAACTCAGGAGTCCTGGAAAACCTTAATTGAGTTAATTGAAGAATAGATTTACTCTCCCTACAAGCAAACACTCTACTACCCAGCATCAACCATAAAATTACAAAAACGGGCCAAAATTACAAAAATTGGCCAAGAGTAAGCCCCCCAAATGTCAATAACTCCACCAAGAGAATACCAAATTATAATTAAACTAGAAATAACAATAAAGTGTAAATGTCTAAAAAATACCAGTTGTATAACATATAATTAATCCTTCTATCAATGGGGAAATCAAAATAATAATTATTTAATGCTTTGAAAGTAAGGATAAAGAGAACATGTATTAACACACTCATAAATAATTCTTCAATCAAAGGGAACATCAGAATAGCAATTACATCATGCCTTAAAAGTAAGAATAAAAAGAACAGGTACCCATTCATACCTAAGGAATTCTGTCCATGCTCAAATTTGGAAGGAAAAAAGAAGCATTAAAGACTTTTATTTTCAAACAGGGAAGAATGGAAATAAGTTGAAGTATCCATTCGACTCAAGAATTTAGTAACAGAACAATATAACCAACTTAAGAGGAGCAGGAAGAATAAAATAATAAAAATAAGGGAGAAATTAATGAGATACAAAAAACAAAAATAATTTAAAAACCCAAGAGTTTATTCTTTGAGGAAAAAGAACAGTAGTAAAACAGACAGCCCAAGATAAGCTAATCAACTTTTAAAGAGGGAAAACAACAAAATTAGAAATAAGAATAACCTGGGGTTGGTGACATTGAACACCTTTTCATAACCAAATTATTAATTCATAAGCACTCCTATGTTCATTGCAGTGTTATTGACAGTCACCGAGATATGGAAGCAGCCCAAGTGTCCATTAGTAGATGAGCGGATAAAACAACTATGGGGTAGTTACACAATGGAATTCTATTTGGCTGTAAAAAAGAAGAAAATTTTACCCTTTGCAACAGTATGGATAGACCTGGAGAACATTATACTAAGTGAAATAAGCCAGTCAGAGAAAGACAAATACCGTATGATTTCACTCATGTGAAATCTAATGAACAAGCTGATCTAACAAGCAAAGTAGAGAAAGACTCCTAGGTGGAGAGCAGATGACAGCTAGTGGGGGTGGGGAGGTTAAGTGGTAGAGGGACTGAGCAAAAAGAGAAAAGACTCATGGACGTGGGCAACAGTACGGTGATTGCTGGGAGGGAGGGAGGTATAAGGGGACTAAATGGTAATGGGAAAAAATACAATAAAAATTAAATTTAAAAAAATAAAATAAGAACAATGAGATCCTTTAGGACAGGAAAAAAAAAAAAAAGAAGAAGAAAGAATAACCTGGGGTTATATAATCTATAATCCCAGAGGACTTGTAAACCAATATTCCATATGACATTCTGCCGATATATTTTGAATCTCAACAAAATGGCCACTTTTAAAGGAAGCATAAATTATAAAAATTGACTCAAGAAAATGAAAGTAATGTAAACAGACCAAAAATAATCATAGAAGAAATTGACAAAGTTATCAGAGAATTATCTCCCAAAACAGGTGAGACTTAAATGATCTTATGAGCAAATGTATCCAACTTTAAAGGAAGGGAATAATTCAAAAGTTATATAAACTTTTCAAGAGCATAAAAAATTTAGAAAACTTCCCAATTCATTTTAAGAGAACTAGCATAACCCTGAAAATAAAATCAACAGTTAAATATGCAGGATGTAGAGGAAGAAAATGATAAATCTTTACAAAAGTGCACAAAGAGGGAAGACAAAACCCAAGCAGATATTGAATAAATGTAGAAATGTACCCTGTTTCCCACTGGGATGACTCATTCTAAATCCCAATTCTCACTAGATTAATTTGCAGATTTAATCCAATTCTCCTTAAAATTTCAGACAGAGGAAAATGGTCTGGAGACATTAAACATCTCAGCTATGGTCATGGTCATCCAATTTTTCACGGCAGAGTTAAGATGCAAAACCAGGTCTGTCTGACCCCGAAGACGATGCTTTCCCAGTGGAAATTAGCTTGAAGAAGTAATGAGATATTAGTAAGAACAGCTGACCCTGAACAGAAAACTATCATTCTGACTGAACAGTGAAAGATGAGTTTGAAGTCCTGGGATGAGCTTTATAAAAAGATGTATTCCTACCAATTATGCTTCTTAGGGGATGTTGAGAATAGTGAAAGAAATGGAGAGGCCAAATAACTTACATGCACGACCCATGAACATGAACTAAGCACGGCGGGGGGCAGATTGCTGGAGGGAGGTGGGGGTACCAGGTGGAAGGGGGCAGAGGGAGAAAAATTGGGATAACTGTAATAGCATAATCAACAAAATATACTTAAAAAAGACATATTGCTAATAAATCTATAGCAATTTATTATTAATTTCTCTAATTAGTTACAATATTGATTTTATAATATCTTTCCTTATATAGTACTTACTTAGAAAGAAATCATTTTGTTTTATTCCTATACAAGTACCCAGGGACCTAATTTGTGTAATTTCATAGTTGGTTCATATCGTTAAGACTGGCAGTCTTTTTGATGATTTCTGCCAAATCTGTGTCACTTCCCATTCCTAGTGCCAGCAATAATCGAAGGCTGAGGTACATTTTCTTAAGTAAGAACTATCTCAATTACTGCAAAATAAAAAATGGCCCCAATGGCTTCTCAAGGTTTATTTATAAAAATATTTAATTAGTCCTAACCCTCTATAACCAGAATTATTTTTAAAAAACATTGTACTTCTCACAATGTTATTATAAAAATCCATGTGATAACTAGGTGCAATGTGGTTTCTTACTATTTCTCAAAGCACCGTCCTGCCAATTTTTCTTTTCACCCGACATCTGCCTTCCTGCACCATGGCATTGCCAACCCCTATCCACTCGCTCTCCGTCAACTTGGTCCCTCAGTGCCGATCAATCCTGGGGTCAGTTCCTGTTCCAAATATAAAGCCACTGGGTCAGTGTCCCTGGCTCTTCCTCTTGTGGGCAAGAGTAAGAAATGCCTTATGCGTTTCCTGCAAAAGATCAGCCATGTGGCTACCTTCAGTGGCTTTGAATAACTGAGAATCGACTGCTTCCTCACCTAATGTTCTCTTTTAAATGCCTTCGTATTACCTTCCACATCAACCAGCCGCCCCAGCGGAGAAACAATACATTCAGTCTGGCATAAACAGGATAGGAATCTCTCCTACAAGGCTTTCTCCTGGCTACAGATCTCAGAAAGCAATGATGAACTCTCCTGTCCAGCTGATCCTGAAGCACATTTCCCCCCACATCCTGTGCTTAGTGTTTACAAGGAGGGAAAGAGACTTCAGCTCCACCTACCTGCTGTCTGGAACCCAATGAGGGCTGGCACGGAGCGTCTGGGAGGGGCAGTGGCGATGCTCAGAGTGTAGTTGGTACCTTGGTACAGATCTAAGCACACTTCCGGGGTCCTGCTGTCTGTGGTCAGGTTGACTGTCTCCTCGTGAACTGATTCCATAGGGTCCACCCGGTGTCCTTGTATGTGTATCTTTGCAAGGGGAAGAGACAAGAGAATCCCCCATGTAAGAAACAAGGAAATAGTGACTCCCAAACCAGTAGAAAGATAGTCATCACCAGACAAAGGGAAAATGGGAAAAGGGAGTTGACAGTATTAGCATATTTACAAATCACAAAAGGGGAATTTAGATAATTGCATTAGATTGTAACTCAAGAGTAAACAGTAATGGAGAAACGAGGGAGAAGGAGAGGGGAGGGGAACTAATCACATTACTATAAAACCCGTTTTCTTTGTCTACTTGGCATGCACATCCTCCTGGCTGAGGGTGCCCCCGACTCCGCAGACTCGTGAATAAACGCCTCGCTTTGTTGCTCAAGTCCTGTGTCCCGGTTTTTATTGTGAGCATTTTCTCACACCCAGGACTACAGCTAAAACAACCAAGAGAGACTTGGTGATGCTGGATCCTTTGCTCCTACCATTCCTTTTACACTGTACTGCTCACCTGGGGAAGATAAATAAGGTAAACCTCTGCCATCAGGTATCTGATGATGAAGCCTGATCAGCCCAGTGATCGATAAACCCTAAGAAGTGACATAAAATGAGGAGACCCTCTAGAGAGTGCTGCCCCACACACGATCAGCGATCAAAGGAGATGGTCATGGCCTGAGACCCGCTCACTGCATTCTGTCACTGAGTCACCAGATCCTTTGAGACTGACTCTGGGGAGTGACACACAAGTGCCTGCAAACAGGTTTGGATACCAAATGTAAATACATCCCTACACATATACCCTGTCACATGACAAATTTATTAAGCACAAGATGTAAAATAAAATGCTCCAGATATCTTTAAAAATCTGCTCACTTTTTAAAAGAATGATTGGATTTGGAAAGCCATTAGACTGAGAGACTCTTCTGGAAGCAAGCCCCTTGCATCATGTTCCCATCGGTTACCATTTCTGCCCTAGCAGGAAAAAAGTAGATTACTTACCACATATACAGTCTTGGAGCTGATTCTCCCTGGGTTTATCTGCCACCTCACACAGGTGTTATTAAACACCGACAGAGCATTAATTTCTGTAATTATTTCTGAAACAGAAAAAAAAAAGATAGTCTACTCACAAAATGCATCAATGGGCTTTGGGAAAATCTTAACGGCAACCACGTCAGAGGGCAGGACTTCGTTTATCTGCCCGGCTACTATCTCTGCTGCTCACCATTCAGGCTCTGATTCAGGAATCAAATCAAGCAATTCGGGCTACCCCAGGCCAATCACCCCATTTATCTTTATCATGAATGAGCCTGGCTTGCGGGGAAAGGCAAGATTCCTGCTTGAGGAAGTATGGGTGAGACACCCAACCTGTGGCTGGTCTGCCAGGCCACTGGATGCCACTGGCATGCCACTCATGTGGGATGGAAAGAGGCACAGGGCTGTGCCCCGAATCTCCCCTGCAGCTGCAGGTAAGGTCTGCTTCTGGCTCCTCCATGCCCCTGGCTGATGGAGCACTCTTATTTTCAGGTCACTGCTGTTCCCAAGAGGGAAATGACATGCATCAGCACTCAGGACCGTTTCTCAGGAGTGGGTTGGGGTAAACAAAATGAATTTTCACCAGCTCCCTGGATACTTTTGGGACTCCTTGAACTGGAAGCTATTTAATCCTGGTCTATCAGGAAGCTACTGATTTCTTTGAGTTGTTCTGCTTCTTTTAAATATTCTGCGTAAGTCCTGGCTGGTGTGGCTCAGTGGATTGTGCACTAGCTTGCGAACCAAAGGGTTACAGGTTCAATTCCTAGTCAAGGCACATGCCTGGGTTGTGGGCCAGGTCCCCAGCTGGGGGTGCATGAGAGGTAACCACACATTGATCTATCTCACTCTCTCTTTCTTCCTCCCTTCCCCTCTCTCTAAAAATAAATAAATAAAATCTTAAATATTCTGCATGTATTTCAAGTAATGAATTTAGCAACATTGGAAACCGTATTAGGATCTTGGTTCCCTGAGGCAACACAGTTTCCAATGAACCCAGTAAACCACCTAGAAAGTTGTTCAGATGGGAAGAGAGCAAGGATCTAGCTTTTCAACCTCTTTAAAATAAAATTCCCTGCAGATAAATAAAATTATCTCTATTAGTAGATAACATGATCCTAAGGAATTCATACACAAAAATAAGCAGTGCTAAGGAAGGAATTCAGCAAGGCTACAGGATACAAGATCAAGGTACCAAGATCGACTGTATTTCTGTATACTAGCAAGGAATAATCCAAAAATGAAATCAGGAAAACTATCTTGCCCTAACTGTGTGGCTCAGTGGGTTGGGCATCGTCCTACAAATTGAAAGGTCACTGATTTGATTCCCAGTTAGGACACATGCCTGGGTTGTGGGACAGGTCACCGTTTGAGGGTGTGCAAGAGGCAACTGATTGACGTCTTTCTTGCACATCGATGTTTCTCTCCCTCTCTTTCTCCCTCCCTTCCCCTCTCTCTAAAAATAAATAAAAATAAAATCTTTTAAGAAAAAATAAAGAAAAAAACTTTATTTATAATAGCATCAAAAAAGGATAAAATTTCCTACATGTAGAAGCTCCCTTACTATTATCCCTGGAGAAGGAGATCCTCATTTCACCAAACAGAAACAGTCCACAGCCCAAATTCAGGCTTTCCCACCAAATGAGACATCCCTTACGGAGGCTTCAGAATCTCTCAGTCTTGCCTGTTCCCTGCGCCATCCCTCCACCGGCCTTGACTATATGGCTGTGTGTTGTTTATCATCTGGGGCTTCCCTGCTGGAGTACCCACACTCAAGCACATGCAGGTGAATTAACACGCCATGGGGACAGGAGTTGGGGGTGGGGGTGGGGCTGTCAATCTTCCCTTATCTTTCTTTTCCCTGAAGGGCAGTCCTACAAAGACCTCAGAGGGCGCTGATGTACAAATGGAGTGATCACTTGCACGTAATGGACCCAAGGCAACAAGGCATCCTTATATATGGGCTCTTCTTCCTTTCCTGCTTCCTATTGTACATATAATAAATACAAGCCCTCTGCCTCAGGCTCTCTTCTCTGGAACACCCAAAGAAAGACTCTCATCGAAAAGAGTGAGAAGTTGTAAATGAAAAAAAAACCATTTTTTTAAATTAAAAAAAGTAGAAAATGGCTCTCCTCCATCTCTTCTAGTAAATCTCTTCTCAGGCTCCAAGTGGGAAAGGGAGCCTGCACCTTAGGTACCTGACTCATCCATCCTGTACTCAGAACCCACGCACCTTTAGATAATCCCTGGTCTACTGAGCTCCTTGCCCACAGAAGATCTTACATCTTTACTCAATCATCCCGTCAGCAGCATTACGGAGATTCTATGTCCTGTGTTACCTGGTCTTGGATAAGCCCAGGTCAGCTACAGGTAAGTGAGAACAAATGGAGGCAGAGAGAGGAAAACAGGCAAACTCATGGAGAGACACCCGGGGATCTCCTGTGCTGTCTGAAGTATTCCTGGGTCTCTACATCAATACTTCTCCCCAGAGCACAGAGAATGTGATGGGCAAAGACGTACTCCAGTTATGGACATGGGTACCTTAAGAGATGCGAAGATTCTATCCATTTCCTCCTGTGGGTAGCGTAAAGGTGAAGTTGCCACCAGGCGATGAGGAGCTTAAAGAAGCCCCCAGATATTCCCGGCCCCTCCCTCTCCACCACCCTTCAAAGCCCTAGAGCTCTGGACTGCTACGCTCACTCACACATCCCTCTGATTCTAACGCACTACCTGGTCCAGACGGAAAAGGAAATGTCCCACCCTCCACCTTCTCCCTGAGTTGCCAGTAAAGAAAATTTTCTTCTCACTCGGAACCCGTCTGCCACCCAAGCAGAGATAAGAAAGGATACACAAAAGTTTCCTCTCTTGTCCTTCCTTTCTTCTCATTCACTATGACAACTGCAAATGACATCTCAAAACTGCCATCTGCCTCCAGCCTGTGCCATGCTTTCTGCACAGATGGGACCCAGATCTGATTATAGGGTGTCAGATATTTCATCCCAAGGAGCAGTCAACAAAGTTTGGTTGGTTTTCCTTCCAGGTGCCTACAGATCAGCTTGAAAAACTTCTTTATAAACATAACAGATATTGAACATTCACATTAATGTTGCTTTTTTAAAAGAGATGACTTGGGCCCAGACCAGTGGGGCTCAGTTGGTTGGTCACAGTCCCACAAACCGAAAGGTAGCCGGTTCAATTCCCGGTAAGGGCACATGCCTGGATTGGGCGAGGTCCCCAGTTGGGAGTGTGCAAGAGGCAACCAATAGATGTGTGTCTCCCTCTCCTTCTCCCTCCCTTCCCCTCTCTCTTAAATCAATCAACCAATAAATAAATAAATAAAAATAAAAAAAGACTTGGGAGGCTGTGTCCTAATTCCAATACCAATAGGTAAAACCATTTCTGGAAGTTCTCTCCGGAATTTACTCCAGAGCTCTTTATTCACTGTTAACTGACTGTCTACTGAATGCCGAGCATCGTCCTACGTGAAGAACTAGGCTGGGATAATGGTCAGAACATATGTCCTTTTCCCAGGAACATGCTGTCTAATGGAGGGAGCAAACATACAAGCAGGTAAAGTACAACTCAGTATTAGAACAAAGCTACACTCAAGTACCACAGGGTATAGAGAAAGAAGTCATCAGCTGTCACCAAAGGACCTGGGGAAGGTGGCTTCACTGATGGCATGACTTAAATGGGTGAACGGCTGAAGAGCAGGAAAGACATCTAAGCAGGCACACCAGCAGGTCTAATGCTTAGACCGGTCAAAGTGTGTACCCTACTCAGAGCGAAGATAGAGCAGGGTCACATGACTGAGGAAGAGGAAAAATGGGAAGTGAGGTTGCAGAGAGAGGACAAGGTCAGACTGGGAAAGACTTGATAGGTAGGTCAATACGTGAAGACTGATAAATTGGTCTTTATAGACTTGATCTCATCTTTACAGCAGTCATAAGAAGCAATAATAAAATCAATAATGAGTGAACATTTATTGAGTTATTACCACAGACCAGATAGTGTGTATAATACTTTAAACGTATAATTTATTTAACCTTCAAAATAACCCCATGAGCTTGCCACTACTGTATCCATTTTATAGACCTGAGGCTTAGAGAAGTTAGGTACCCTGCCAAAGTTCATACAGCTAGTAAGTAGTCAAGTCAGGGTTCAAATCAAGTCAGGACCTGTCTGACGCCAGAGCCAAGAGCCTTTGTGTTGAAGCAGTTATTCAGTACAAAGGTGAAAAGATGAAATCAGGGCACTGCATTTAAAATCATGAAACAGTTATTATGGAGAAGCAACAGGAGCTGAGAAATAAGGAATAAGTGAGGAATCTCGGCTTACTGCCAGTCTTTGAACTTGAGAGTCTGATTACCTTTTACTGCTCTCACAATAAATATAGGAGGAAGCTGAGCGGGATTGTGAGAACAAGACTAATGAATTGTATTTAGCACATGCTAAGTATGAGTTATCCACAGACTATCCACATGAAAAATAGTCTTGAAAGTCATCAATGTATTGATGGCAGCTGAAACCCTGGGTATTGGTGAAAAATCCAGGTAGGGACATAAAGTGGCCCAGTGACAGGACACCAGGAAACACAGACACCAAGAGGGAAACCAGAGGAGCCAGAGCAATGCAGGAGAGGTAAGAGGATGGCTGAGAATGCAGGATGCCTAGGAAGTTAGGGGAAGAAATTTAAAGGAACGTCTGCTTCTTGGAAAGTCATCTCCTTTCCCTCCCTCTACGACCTCTTCCTGTTCCACTCGAGGAGGGCCTGGGACAGAGCATCCAGGCACTGGGGACAGGTTCTATCTCTCTCTCCTTTCATATGGCTCTTTCTGCTCTGATGGAGTGCCACAGTGTCATGACTCGATCTGAGGTTTGACTCTGGGTAGAGGTAGGGAGAGCAGACCTTTGGCTTGTCCAGTTGTAGGACATTTAGGCACCTCTGGCTCCAAAAAAAAAAAAAAAGATCCCATAGCATCCAATTGATCTCTATCCTCGAGTTGGGGAACCAAAGCCTCAGTGGGTAATAAAGAACCTTCACTTTGCTTTTGATTCTATATCTGAGGTGTGTGTGTACATAAATGAATATGTATATAAAGTTATGAATTTTAGTATTCTAGTAGCATCCAGGATTTCTCTGGGTTACTTATCACATTTGTAACTCAATAATTTTGAAATTACTTATTTAATGCCCATCTTTTCTGAATGGAAGCTCAAGGATGGCAAAGACCAAGTTTATCTCTAGCCCCAGGATCTAGTGCAGTGCCTTGGACACAGTTTGTTTTAAAAAATATTTATTATTTGGCTGGTTGATTGAATGGATGGATGAATAGATAGGTGATCAGCAAAGCTAAATGTTGTAGAAAGACTGAGAGGAATGCGGATTGAAACGAGAACATGAATTTGGCCCTTGCATGGTCATTAGAGACCTTGGTGAGAAAGCTACACAGTGGAGTGGGGGTGCTGGGTGCCGATTCACCCTCAGGAAGTTGAGGAGAGAATGGGATGGGAGGGAACAGGAAGGGCGAGCACAGACTGCTCTTTCAGAAGTCCCACTGTGGGCAGGGACTGAGCTAGGGCACTTTCTTGGTTTCTAATTTTAGATCCTTTTTCTTTATTCAGGTGATCCAAACAAAGTGTCAAGCTCAATGTTATTTCTAGTTGAAAACAGTGTCTAATTTCAAAAGTAGTGTGATCTTCTAATAAGACGCATAAACTACCTCTGAAGACAATTCCCAAACAGGGATTACAAAACAGACAGATTTTGATAAGGCAGCATCATCAAAATGAGGGTATGGCTTCCCAAGGTGACTACTTTGAATAAGTGCATGTTTGAATAAATTAAATGATAGCAGTTTTGCTATGTTTACTTTTTTTTTTTTTTTAAGTCTTTAGAGTCACATATAATAAGCAGAACTAGCATGGCTTAGAGTAGTGATTTCCTAAAATGCATTATATTCGTTAGGGTGATTTTTTTGTTGTGCTAAAATAAATTTTTGTTTGTTTTGTATTAATTTTTGTGTATATTAGAAAAAATATACCTAATTCAAACTCATGATATCAGATATATTACAAAGTGTCTTTGATCAACAAATTTTAATTTTAAATATAAGTTGTTTTTTAAAAATTATTAAACAAATAATACTTTTGTTATAGCAAACATTGTCAGATTGGTATACAAATAATCCAAACTTGTAAAACACTGGCATAGAAGAGAGATCATGGGGTTTCAAGGCTAATAGACCTGAGTTCAAATCCTAACTCTGCCATTTGCTAGTTACTGAATGACCCCGTGAAAGCTGTTTAACTTTCATGAGTCTCAGATTACTCATCTATGAAATGGAAGTAGCAATGCTTAACTTCACAGGGTTTCAGTGAGTACAAAATGAAATCAAGCAACAAGGCCTCTAGCAGAGCTCTGGGAGGGTAAGTTGGTGTGCAATCAATGGTGGCTATAATGCTTGACGATCCGAACATTATTGCACATATTCAAACAAATCCCAGCCACGTGGCTATTTATATAAATGAGTCCACTTATCCTGACTGACCTTTCTTTTCCATCGGAAATGTGCAGAGCTGCAAGTGAGCATCACTGGGTTAAAGAGGAAGGCTGACAAAAAACAAAAACAAACCAACAAACAAAAACCAAGGAGCAGAGGCTACCAGGAGGCCTGGAGGTGGCTGGAGGCCGTGCCTGAGTCAGGTTAGGGGCTCAGAAAGGCCTCAGCAGATCAACAGTCTGTGTTCCAACAGAGATATTACCCTTCTGAGAGCCTGGAAGGAGTAAGCACCAGCCTTATAATTATTAGCTCAGATTCTAAACATAAAATGCCAAATGACCTGTGCAGAATGAAAGCCAGGGACACAGTCTTATCAAGAATGAATCAACCTCTTTGATCTTGAGGTAAACCAACTCACTGAACATCAAGCTTCTACCTGGGGTTTTTCCAGACACTAGTTACCTAATTCTCAGCTGTCTGGACTTTCCAGTCCAAACCGGCCTTAAAAAAAAAAAGTCTATCACCTTGCTGGAGCTCACACTCCATTAAAAACATATACAGATGCATGTGACTAATCCAAAGAAATAGGGGCTCCCCAAATATTTTTAACTAAAAATAGCCCACGTAAACTGTAGTTATATTATTCCATCCAATTTGAGACTCAGCATTCAAGTATAAAAAGAGGGGTAAACAGAAACAGAGGTAGAGGGCATTCAGAGGTCAGGCAGAAAAGTAGAAGATGTTGGGGGGTACCCAAACGAGGAAGGTAAACACAAAATGCACGAGAGGGAGCTGTGGCAGAAGGGGAGGGGGTGAAGAGATGGGCAAAAACCAGGAAAAGGAAAAGGAAGCAGGGCAGCTGAGCAGAGCCATGGTAATTGCCATCTCTCACTACATCTCCCAGGAGCCTCTCCTCCCTCCCCACCCGGTGATCCTGTACAGGGCGCAATGAATTAATCAGCATGGAAATGACCCCCTTTTTCTGCGGAAATTGAATTTAGCTGCCAATCTTGATGGAGGGCCTAGAGGCCTCCTCACAGGAAGATAACAGCTCTCAGGGAGAATGCCTCTTCTCTCCTTAAATCAAAGCTTGCACAAACCCATGGAAACAGCTGCAGCTGAGGTGGCAGGCTGAGGACGGTAATTATAATTAGCAGTTACATAACATGTTTGTTCTTCAAAGTGCTCTACAAGCATCAGCTAATTAATAGCTTACTATGCCCCGTGCAGATCCACTGGTTTTTCATGTAGTGACTAATCTCTGTACCTCCATCGAATTCTGAATGGTGGAGGCAGAACAGCTTGAGCAATGAAGCAAATGGTCGGGTCCAGAATATATGCCCAGTTCTCTTACCAAGTGACTCTTCACATAGCTCTGGGCCAGAAACACATCCCCAAATGTTGAATTCTGCATCCCATGAGGCAGCAGCCTGACTCTCTCCAAATAACTCTTAGAGGTGCTGTTAGAGATGCAATAATAGGTTGCAGTGACCATCAGTCTGGTCCAATATGGCATTAGCGCTTGTCAGTTTCCCCAGTTATTAAGACTGGAGTCCTTGTGGTCAGTTACAGGTTTGTTGTTGCTCTTCTGTGCAGGTTGGGCAAGTCAGTGAGCCCTCTGTAGAGATCTCTGGGTTATCATCCATGTCTGCCCTTCACTGTTTTTATGGTTGCAGTCTCTAGCCTGTATCTTCCTGTATTTATGGTAGAGATGACTGAGTGTGGCAACTGCATGCAATGACAGGGCCCCAGCAGCAGAGCTGAGTTCTCCATCTGCACCAGCACTGCTTTACCCAGGGATTTCTAGAGGTCCACGAACACCCTGCATTTGTAAAACATTATATGTATATGTGTATGTGCATTCCTTTGAAGAAAAGTCTATTTACCCGATTGCCCTGTGAATTCCAAGAAGGTAGCGTCTAGCAAAGTACCTCATACATAGCGCATGCTACATAGATATCTACTGAATGAATTAACAGATTCCATCAAATCTGTGTCTCCAAAATGGGTATGAACCATTGCTTTATGGACAAATAATCCCAGCAGTCCACATGTTTTGCTTGCTCTGATTTTCTTATGGAAAACTTTGATTGGCAAGACTCAAGACATTCTATCATAATTCTGCTGTGAGTCAAACCAGAGAACCAGCCAAAAGCTCTCTTGGGATTTCACTCTTTAGGGCTCTGTCTTTGGAGCCAAGAACATTAACATCTAGAAATACATTCTCAGAGCCATTCAACTGTTTGTGACAGCCCCAGACCAACCATCATGACAAATGGTTAAGAATCACTGCCTTTCCCACCTTGTTTCTTAGAGACACAGGTGTGTAATAAAGCAAGTAGAAGTGCATATTTCTTACTCATGAGATCCTCTTTAAGCAAAGTGAATAATTTCAGTAGAAGACCTAACATGTATACAGTGTTTCAAACTTTTCAAAATGCTCCCCAAAGATTATCTCATTTGATTCCCTCTCAATAACTCTTTAAAGCAGGAAGAGCAGACTTACTTCCTCCACTTTTAGAGATGAAAAACTGATGTTTAGAGAGAATAATGCCTTACCAGACAACTCACAGCTTAATACATGGCACTGCTAGAATTTGAACTGAAGTCTCATAACTCCTTTTTACCAGTAATTTTATTTTGGTTTATACAAGTATATCCAGAAGAATTGAAAGAAGGGTCTCAAAGAGATATCTTCACACCCACATGCATAGCAGCATTATTCACAATAGCCAAGAGACGGAAGCAACACAAGTGTCCATCAGTGGATGAGTGGATGAACACAATGTAGTATATACATAAAAGGAATATTACTCAGCCTTCAAAAAGAAGGCAAACCCACCATTTATGACAACATGGATGACCCTGGAGTACATTATGCTGAGTGAAATAAGCTAGTCACAAAAGGACAGATATGACATGGTCCCACTGATAAGAGGCAACTAAATTAGTCAAACACATAGAAACAGAAAGCAGAATGGTGGTGCTAGGGGCTGTGGGGAGGGGGAAGTGGGGAATGATTGTTTAATGGGTATAGAGTTTCAGTTTTGGAAGATGAAAAAGTTCTAGAGCTTGGTTGTACAACAATGGGAATACACTTAATACTTAAAAATTGTTAAAATGGTAAATTTTATGTTCTATGTACTTCACCACAATTAAACACCTATTTTTCATTATGCCCACTTTTCTCTGAAAAGCTGCCAACATGGACTAAGTTAGGACTTTAAAGCATGGCCCCCTGAGAAAGTTTCATAGAGAAAAATCCCTGGGTCAGTCAAGCAGAGGAGAAAGGAATGATTGTGATTTAAGGTGAGCTTCAAACATTGGCAGCCTAAAATTCTCTATCCAACTTATTTTCCCAATCCACCCTGTAAATTTTCAGGATTTTGCTGACAAACTTAAAGCCAGGTGCCCTCCCAAGGTCAATGGCACAGCCAGGCGCAGTGCATGGAGTGTGGCAGCAATCGAACAGCTTCATGTCCTGTGCTGCTGTGAGCTATTTGCTTCTAGGAAACAGGAGCCCCGCAGAATAAAATCTATACCTGTGCATGTCAGAGTACTTCTCTCCAGGTGCCCTTCTCTGTGCACACAGAAATGACCTTTTCTCCAGGGCTCTCAAAGCCCTCCTGGCAGACACGGTGAGCCATGCTGCCCCAGCTGGAGCTGTGGTCCCCACCAGGAACGTGTGCTGCACTCCTGGAGGACAGCCACAGCAGAGCCCTGCCATGGGAGGCACCACAGCACTCGTCAGGACCCTGCGCTCTACCCCTATAATTCACATTTTGGAAATAAACATATAGTAATGATGGAGGCCGCTCACGTGGGAAATGAGAAAACACTAGTCCCACCAAGTCATCCAACTGCAGGTTTGTAAAGTAAGATTGTTCAGAAGTAAAGACAACAGGTATGTCTGACTTCAATGAAATTTACAAACACCAGACATAAAAAATATTCCAATTTCGAGATTATAGTATAAAGAATTATTTGGTCAGTGAAATAACCCATCTCAGGGTTTTTTAAAATATGAAGACTTCCTGGTATCTTTTATCATGTACCTTCAGATCATTAACTCCTGAGTAGACTATAATGCAATTGTAGGAGTTTCATTGCCAAATGAATATTAAATGATATATATATATATATATATATATATATATATATATAAAATGTTTGAACTTTATAAAGCAAATTGATGGGGAAAGAGTACAAAAATGATTATGACTTTACCATTTTAGACCCAGCAAAATGTTACTTAACATACAAGAGTCATTTTCAGATATTTAACAACTGAAAAAAATGTCAATGTTAACAATGTAAAAAAACTTAATGACTTGAAAATAAAATTCCAAATTATTTCAACAAACTCTGAGCAGTGAGGTGAGTGGAAGAAATAAAACATGCTACATTTCTTATGCAGTAGTGGAGAGTTCATGATACAATTTCATTCAAGAAAGCAGAGCAGCCCTGGCTGGTGTGGCTCAGTGGATTGAGCGCCGGACTACGAATCAAAGGGTCACTGGTTTGATTCCCAGTCAAGGCACATGTCTAGGTTGTGAGCCAGTTCCCTAATTGCGGGCATGTGAGAGGCAACCACACATTGATATTTCTCTCCCTCTCTTTCTTCCCCGCTTCCCCTCTCTCTAAAAATAAATAAATAAAACCTTTCTTTTTTAAAAAAAGGAAAGCATAGTAAATATAAAATACAAAATATGATGGTCATAATGATTCCAAAGATAATTAATAGTCCCAGTATTATGTAAATACAGAAATAAAAAAATGACATTTGGCATTCATCCTGATATAGAGTTTTCTCCTCCATCTGTAGAAAGCCAAGAAAATGAAGTACCCCTGACATCTAGGATTTTAAAACATAAGCCCATTTATTGAGAGAAAGTATTCAAAATAGAGAAAATTATATGATCTGTTTCTAATTCCTCATTAACCAACCATTCTGAGTCTTAGAAATAAGTGGTTTCTTCTCTCTTGCTCCCTCCCTCTCTCTCTCTCTCTGTCTCTCTTAAATGTCCTTCTGATACAGAATTGGCAGATTTAATGGAATCGCACTCTTCTCAATCCCATGTGGATGCTTGGTCTGTCGGAGAACCCCAGTTATTTTCCTGAGGGAGGCTTCCCACAGCAGGGTTTCATCTACTATCATTGGAGTTATCACAATACCCTCAGAACAAAAGCTCAGCCCATCTGCCCAGTTGCTTGGCTCTGAGATTTTTAAAATAAGAGTTAGTGCAGATTCAAATCATCAGCAGTTATGGCACCAGAACGAGGTGGTCATTATATAAATCCTCCAACTCTATCTACTGCTCAAGTCCCACGTCTGCTCAAAGAGACTTGTTCCCTTTTCACAGATGTTTACCAGACACAAGACCCCTTGGCCACTATCATGCTTTCCCAGCATCCAACCTTCAGAGATCTACCGGCCCAAAACATTCCAAGACATGAGTATATTTGTGTGTAAATGTGCAACCAACAGAACAGGTGGTTAATGTTTCATAAGACCGCCCAGGCAATGTTGACATCTAAAACATCTTCCAGTTTAAGCCAGAGTTCCGTTACACAGGAACTAGATGGAGCATCAGTGAAGAGATTGCAGGTATAGATTTAAGCAGGTTTATGGTCCTTGAAGCTGCAATTCTAAACAGCACATTGGAGATGTTTGGGAGAGAGCTCAGTGACAAATAGTGGGATTAGGGGAGAAGCACAGGTGCTAAAGGGATAAGAGGGCAGAAGGTAACTGAATTGACTTCCATCTGGGACATGACCAGGAATAATGGAAGGCATGGTGGCTTTAGCTGGGACTACAAGGTTTTTTTCAATTTATACCAAAAATATTAATTTGGGGGCTGACAAAACCAATAGCCTGGCCTCTAAGCACTAAGGTTCAGAGACCCAGGTAGAGGTGCAGTGGTAGGCAACCTGGACTCACGACTCTGAGTTCTCATCACAAAGCTTCTCTAATTGACAGTCCCTTGGCAAGAGATACTTAGAGAGGATTCCAGCATGGCTTGGATTAAACACATGGCTCTAGACAATAGCTGTACATCTGAATCACCTGGGGAGCTTTTGAGAAACACATGTTGGAGTCTCACCCCCATCCCCCGCCTGCACCCACAGATAACTCTTCTGAATCAGTGGTGCTAAGTTCTTGGCATCCACATTTCTACAGAGCTCCAAATTTGAGAATCTAAATTATATACTGACATAAATGTCTGCTATTTATCATCACATGCATCCCATTAGGACCCTAAGTATAAATCATTACTACTCACAGTAACCCTCCATTGTGGGGATTGTTTTCCCCATTTTACAGGTGAAATGACTCAAGATGGCTAAATAACACATCCAAAGTCACATGGATAGTTATATGATGGCCAAGAGTTGAATCCACATCTGTCGATTCCTTCCCCTACACCCACTGCCTCTAAAGAGCTGCTCCATCTGTGCAATCCTACAGTATCTGCCCCTTGCACCTCAGCTTACTCCCCTCTGCCTTGCTCACACCCTTTCTCCTCCAGGTACATGCTTTCTCCCTCAGACCTAGCAAAATCCTTCCCAATGACTAATCTGCTTTATGTCTAACAGAGGAGTCCTTTCTTCCTCTGAACTTTTATGGCCTATACTCACTTGCTCATTTATTCACACATTTATTGAGCACCTAGTACATGCCAGACACTATACTAGTTATTACTGCAAAGAACAAAATGGACAAGATCACCGCCCTCATACAACTTAGAGAATCAATAGACATAAGTAAAACCAGCACGATAATTACAGAGTATGGGAAGTGTTATGTAAGAGGTGAGATAATGGGATAGGATAGGAAAGGCTTTTGAAACAGAGTGGTCAGGAATGGTGTGACGTCTCTGAGGAGGCAACATCTGAGCGAAGGACCTGAGGATGAGAATGAGCCAGTCGGATTTAGGAGCAAACGTAAAATATTTCCATCAAATGAACTAGCCGAGGCAAAGACCCTGAGGTAGAAGCGCTTGCTGTGCTCCTGAAAAGGGAAGAGCAACCTGATCGCTACAGCATCAGATGAAGGAGGAGAGAAAAACCAGGCCCACCTCACCCAGGGCCTTGTGAGTCTTAACAAAGAGCTTTGGTTTTATTTAAACACAGTTGAATGCTCTTGGAGGATTTTAAGCAAGGGAGTAAAAGAATTGGATATAGACTTTTAAAAGGCCATTTGGACTGTTGGGTGGAGAAGGGGTGGGAGTAAAAGGAGAGAGATCAGCTAGGGTGTGCGGCAGTGGTCCAAAACAGAGAGGATGAGGTCTCGCGTGGACTTGAGGGGTGCTGGTGGAGACGGGAAGAGGATGCACTGGAGGTGTGTTCTGGAAGCAGAGCAGCGCTCTCAGGGATGGACTGGATGTGAGGGTGAGAGAAGAGGTAGAATCAAGAATAGTTAACCATCCCATTCATTTGACCTTATTTCCTGCTTAAGGCTTTAGTGTCTTTTAGAAATATATTTTGTCTTCCCAGATATATGGGCAATTTGTAAAGAACAGAATCTTATATCTTATAATCCCTTGTACCCCACAACGCCTACTTAAAATAGTATTTTACATAACAAATACTCAATAAATTCATTGACAGCTTGCCGCTACTTTATCACTGTTACTTTGGTACGATAGCAGATAGCAGCCACTGAGGAAGAAAACAGACATCACATTTGTAAGTATAACAAAGAGACACAAATACAGTACCTCTATATTTGTTATCCAACAGAGGTACCTCACACCTACCAAAAACCAAGTAGGAGAAAGGTAAAAAATGACTCACTAAAACCAGTGTCAGTTTTGTACCAGGGAATTTTGAGAAAGTAGTTCAAATCTCAATAATTTAAATCCTAACAGGATTCATTGAAGTTCTACTAAACACAGGCACTGTATTAGCTGTACACTATCGTACTTATTCCTCAAAGAAGACCATGCAAGGTAGATGTGTGTGTGTGGTTTGTTTGTGTTGTTTTTTTTTTTTTTTTTTCATGTAGTTTACAGATATGAAAATAGAGATCCTAAGAGCTTAAGTCACATTCAAAAGTCACATCCTGGCTGGTGTGGCTCAGTGGATTGAGTTCTGGCCCGCGAACCAAAAAGGTCGCCAGTTCAATTCCCAGTCAGGGCACATGTCTGGGTTGCGGGCCAGGCCCCAGTTGGGGGAGTGCAAGGGGCAACTGATCCATGTTTCTCTCCCTCTCTTTCTCCCTCTCTTCCTCTCTCTCTAAAAGTAAATAAAATCTTTTAAAAAATTTGCGCCACTAATAAAACCAGGGTTTGCAGCACTCCAAAGTCCAGATCCATTAAATCTGGGCAGCCTCATGAAGAAGGGGCCCACTCTAGGCCCTGACTAGGGCTGACTTTACAGATGAGGTGATACCGCGGGAGAAAAGGTTGCAGGACGGAACATTAGAATCAGTCTGGGAGGGTTCTATGACAAGCCTCTCTGCCCAGTTTTTTCTCCAGAGAGTTGGCTAGAGCAAGAGAGCTGTTGGATATAGACTTCCCCTGCAGTTGTGTGACCCCTTGAAGCTCTCTTGGCACTGATGTTTAACCCCATAATAGGGAGGCAGGGGTGGCCTGTATCTGGCCTGGCACATAACCCTGTCACAGATATTGCCCCCACCCTTAAGAGAGATGGCAGACACTGCCACTTTGACTCAGAACAAAAAGTAACCAAGAAAGCAGGTGGCTCCTAATAAGAAATGCCAAAAAATCCAACATAGGCTGCAAAAGGTAATGAAAATATAGTTCTACATGAAAACCCCAAAGCTCTCATGATCACAAGGAAAAATACCATTTAAAAACAGTTTAGCCCCGGCTGCTGTGGCGCAGTGGATTGAGCATCGGCCTGCGAGCCAAGTATCGCTGGTTCGATTCCCAGTCAGGGCACATGAATAGGTTGCACGTCAGGTCCCCAGCTGGGGGCGCGAATGAGAGGCAACTACACAGTGATGTTTCTCTCCCTCACTTTCTCCTTTCCCCTCTCCCTAAAAATAAATAAATAAAAAAGCAAACAAACAAATAAATTATTATTTTTTTAAATGTTGGCTTAAAAAAAAAGTTTACATCCAAAAGAAAGAAAAAAATAAGCAGCACAAATTTTGCACTGCATATGCATAGGAGTGTTCATTAAAGCACACATTTCTCTGGCTAATTACATTATTAAGGAACAACGTTTGGATCTGCATCAGGAATACAGTGCACTAATTATCAACACGGCTGGGAATTTTTCCTTACTATCCTATTATCTGTGATTTTATTCAAATAATCAGCTTCAAAAGAGGTCTCCCTGGAGGAAAAATGTGCTGTGCCTGTTTCAAGTTTCACATTTATACGGTGACTTTATTTCATATCTTGAAGGGAAAAATGTTTATCCACACTACCGGCTTTAGTATTCTACCCAAGAAAATAACCCAGCAGAAAATCTTTCGGAGGAAAGGTACCGGCAGTGAATCGCATCTAACCAATGACTCAGGGTCACCAAATGTCATCCACATTGGCTGCTGCTTATCACCAACATCGGCACAATAACGTGACTGATGACAGAGCTAACATAGTAATAAAAGGCTTTATCTGAGACTTTTACAGACCAGTAAATGCTAGGCTGAGAAAGAAAAAGAACAACAAAAAAGAACAGGAAAGTCTATGGATTAAAGCAGACATTTGCCAACTGCCGGGGGAATGCATGATAGCCCTATTCCACATACTGATATTAACCAAAAAAAAAAAAAAAAAGAGAAAAGTTCCCAGAAAAATTAACTACTACTAGATGAAAAGCTCTGGCAAAAGAACAGAAACAAGTATGAAAGCTGAAGAAAATAACATTAAAGTCAGTTTTCATCGTTACCCAACAATAATAGAAGTAAGTCTCTAATCTTCTCAAATCAGAGCCTTACGTATCACCCGGAAATTAGTATAAAGTGGTAGGGTGGAAGAGTCCAACAGTCTAGGCAGACTAACACCAGAATCTATACCATATTTGCCTTCTGGACCAGATAATTCAGCACTTATACCTCTACTCCCTTCATTTATTTCATTGGTAAAGATGTTCTCTTCTCCCATTGATAGTAAGCTCTTTGTGGGCTGTGTCTAGAGCAGATATGTTTTAAAAGTCCCCTGTAGTCATGTGAGTAATTAACATTATTATTAACATTAATCTTTTTGATGTTTATAGGTTAAAAATATGGCCTAAGGAGTGGGGTCGAAGGGTAACTTTATGGCACAGTTTCATGAATTTTATAGCATGTTCTGAATTTGGCCAAATATAGTTGGACCCTCATTCCGGGATCACTTGCGCACTAAATTAAATATATCACTGATGTTGGGGGCTGGAATCTAACATCTCAACCTGTGGCAAGTTGAATTTAGAAAATGTTATCATAGCCATCAAAGGAAAATGGAAAGGCTTTAGTATTCCATGAAGCACATTCTCAAGAGTAGCTTATTAACCACTGAAACTAAGCTAATGAGCTCATTAGTACCAAAAAGCCCACTTGCCCTAGGCAGTGAAAAAATTTTTTTTGAAGTACTTTGTATTCTGAAGTCTTCCGCAAACTTTAGTCTCCATGAACAATATATTTCCTTCAGACAGAGAAAGCTCATTTGGAGAAAAAACGAAAATTTTCCATTATACATAACAATAGGTGTGGTCAATAAATAGTATCTAGTATGGAAACACCTAGAATCTAAACACTTCTGAGGGGGTGATGGTGTAGGTAGAAGTATGAATGCTGGGGAAAAAAAGAGTTTATCAGCGTATCACTTGCAAGGACCTTGCATTTGCAGAGGCGATAATGGGTTTCGAAACTGTGAGCTGCATATGAATCTTCTTTTTTATAAAACATTAAAATTCTTCATTTTAATGTTCTAGTTGTAAATAGAATATTTGAATCAAAAAACAATTCATTAGGCAAAGTGAAAACTGAAGAATTTTTGACCTTCCCACTTGATGGTAGGAGGTTTCAAAAAGATCTTAAATTTTTGATAGGAACATTACCACCTGCCACTCCCCACTGGATTATGACTCTCTTATTACAAGACAGCGAACACTAATTCAGGAGCTACGCTGCATCAGGCAAAGGGAGCACCCATGCTGCATATCATTATCTCATGAAATTGTCATGAGAAGAAAACAATTTTACCCCCTCCTACAAAAGGAAACTGGAGTTTAGAGAAGTCTAGAAGTGGGTGTGTAAGTAACTAGTAAGTGGCTCAGTTCAAATTCTTGCAAGTCTGTCTCATCATCTTATAAAACCAATGTCATCATTCATGTTGCACACTCAAATGACTCCAACCATTTGAAAATGACATGTTTTAATGGCATTTACTTGGCAAAAGGGTAACACAAGAGATTTGTTGCATGCAGCAAGTCAATAACAGGTTTGTTTGTTTTTTTAATGTTTTAAAAGATCGCTATATAGAGAGGCGCCAGAAAAATCTATTTCCAATGAGCAAAACCTCCATCACTTGGAACACAGATGATAAACACGAGAGAAGTGCGCTGCCACATGGGCCCGCCTTGCCTGTGGGGGACACCATGAGTCAATCTCAGCGCTCTTCCCTGCTAAGCCCGGACGTGGGCTCAGAATGCTCTTCACATCACTAATAAAAGTTCAGAGAAAGCAGTGCAACGGGCTTATCTGCCACCCCTCACCCGAATGCACTAATCTATGTTCCAACTATGTCAAAAAATTGTCAAACCCTTCTCAACTGTGTAGAGATGAGATTGGGTTCCACTAAGAAAATCTCAAAAGATGAAGAGTTGGCTCAGCAACAACAAATAGCCTTCGGGGTGGATCCTAGACCACACTGTGCAGGGAGCCACGATTGCCCCAGCATCACCTCCCTCCAGGATCCTCCAGCCTTTCATCATTGCCTCCCATCTCCAGGGCTCCCAGGGCTGCTTCTACATGGTATGTGCCTTCCAGAAGCATCCTTGGGTCCTTATCTTGATACCCAAGCTAATGACATAAGGTAAGTCACATCCTCGCTCTGGTTCTTAATGGGAAATAATATCCATTATTAGTTGTAAATATTAGAATATTTGTGAAATGAAACATAATAGCAACCTATGAACCACCTCAGAACGCATTTCTAAAGATGAAGTGAGACAATGTTTATGGAAATCTTGTAAACCTTAATGTGCGGACACCTCTAGAAAATCAGGCTCTGCTATTAGTAGTCTTTAGAAACCATGTTAACCAACTTAAAGCAGAAACTCTGCCTCTACAGTCAGCCCACAGTGCTGGGCCATCCATTCCATGAGGGCCATGGGCGTGGCTATGGGGTAACCAGGAGTCAGCTCCAAGGCCCTGTTCCTGGTTTATCAAACACACAGATGCCACACCCAGAGAGCGGCAAGCTTGGAGGTCCAGAAGGCAAAGTACGAAGGTGTGTAATCAGGAAAGACAGGAAACTTGAGTAGTGAAACAAAAGAGGAGACCAAGGTTGCAGAGAGGCTCAGCCACAGGATAAACTGAGGAGGCAGTTCAAGAGCCAATGCCACAATGTCTGCCTTTGCCTGTGCTACCTTCTGAGGGGGATTCAGGATGTGTCCACAGACTTCAGGTATGCCAGGCCCTGTGTCAGGTGCCGGACAGATCATGCTGAAGAAGACTCCATGGTGGCTGAACTCCCAGATTTACAGTCCAGTAGGGGAGATTGATATAAACCACAAAACAATTATAATAGACTTACACATTGCATACTAAGAAAGAGAATAATGTCAGAGGTGGCATTTCAACTGAATATTGAAAGATGTGAAAGATGCCAAGAACGGGGAGACTGCATCAACAGATGAATGGACAAACAAAACGTGGGCTATACATACAATAGAACAGTGGCCCCAACCTTTTTGGCACCAGGGACCAGTTTCATGGAAGACAATTTTTCCACCGACCAGGAAGGGTGGGGGAGACAGGAGGCAGAGCTCAGCTGATAATGCGAGATTAGAGTGAAGCTTCTTTCACTTGCCCCTGCCCCCCACCCTGCTCACCTCCTGCTGTGCAGCCCACTTCCTAACAGGCCACGGAGCAGCACTGGTCCACAGCTGCGGGGTTGAGGCCCCCTGCAATAGAACATTATTCAGCCTTAAAAAGGAATGAAGCTCTGATACATGCTACATCATGGATCAACCTTGAAAACGTAATGTTAAGTCAAGTAAGCCAGACATAAAAATATAAATATTGTCTGAGACTACATATATGAGGTACCTAGAATACAAAGTCATAAAGACAAGAAGTAGAATAGAAGTTACCAGGGGCTAGAGAGAGACAGGAATTATGAGGTCTCATTTAACAAGTACAGTGTTTCCGTTCAGGAGGATAAAAACATTCTGAAAGTGCCTACTGGTGATGGTTGCACAACACTGTGAATGTACTTAATGTCCCTGAATCACACACTTACAAATAGTTAAAGTTTTATATGATGTGTATTTTACCACAATAAAAAAATGTAAGCGGGTTGGTATTTCAAGTAGAGGGAAAAGCACGTGCAAAGGCCCTGCAGCTAGTAAGAGCCTGACGTGCCAGTCGGGAGCGATGGGAGATGTAACCTGCAGAGAAGCCAAAAAGGCCAAACCCCTGTCGGCTTCCAAGGCCATCGTTAGGAGTCATTTCAATGTTTTTAGAAGGGTTTTAAGCAAGGAGAGAGGATAGCCCAATTTACGTTTCAAGTTCATTCCTGCTGCTGTGTGGGGAGCGGGCTGGAGGAGGCAAGCGTCGAAGTGGATTCTGATAGAGACTGTTCAGTACCAGACACACTGACGATAAGAATTCCCAGCTCAAAAGGAAGATAATGCCCCATAAGGTAGGAGAGCGTATCTGGATGATAAACGTTCCTAGAATCCTCCCACCGCTGTACCCACGCTGCAAACCGCTCCTCCTCACTGGGCTCGCTCATACACAGGAGGCAAATGCCCCTCTTCCGGGTAGCCAGCCACCCCATGTCTCCATTGGAACTCCCTGAGTCTTCGCCCACTCTTTGCCCATAAACTTCGGTGCCTGCCTTTCTGTAATAGTGGTGTAGCTGTTTTTTCTCTCCTCCCAGGCACCAGGGTTTTTTAGTCACAGGATGTGTCATATACAACATGAGACCCAGACTCCAGAATTGCTGTTGATGATAACACGGCTCAAGTGATTCCCTCACCTTGCTCCTGGCTTGGTTAAATTTTGTAAAACTTACAACTTGCATCTTTTCTGAAAATTAAAAGAAAAAGTAACAATAACAAAGTAATAGGAAATGCAAGGCAGAGATACTCCCTTCTCCAGGGGGTTGATGGAAATATGTGACTGACATTTCCATCAAGTCCTACCTACATCAGAAGAGGGGACAACAGAGGCCTTCCATTCTCACTCCCAGCTCTGAGGCCCATGTAGATGAGGGACCCATGTGACAGGCCCCCTGCCAAGGCGGCAGAGCCACCGAGGACACAGTCATTGGAAGAACATGAACAGCAGGTCCCCCAACTGTACCTTCCCCAACAGGGAAGCCGGTTCTCAGACACACGCTGCCATCTGTAACTCACAGCTGCTCCCCTCACAGGTACCTGCTCCTCCGCAGCGTCCAAGTTCACAGTTTGATCCTGTTCTTTGTGGAATCCCCAATCCCTGTGGCTTTATAACTCTGAGCTAAAAATACAGTGCCGGCTGGCACACGGCCCAGATCCTGGAGGCCCGAAGAAGACGAAAGATAAATAAGAAGGGATGTGCTTTTGAGTGCAGCAGACACAGCCCTGAGGGGCAGTGGCCGTGGGGTGGTACGGGGGAGGCAGTTATTAGAGAAGGGAAAAAAGAAGTGAAGATCTTCTAAATACCTGGGGCATATAACAAGCACTCTCTAACCTTCTCCATTCTCAGTCCAATAATCCAGACAGAAATCCAATTTTCAAAGTAATACAAACTGTCTTATAGGGGGTTTCCTATAGAAATCCTTAGGGAGTTCTTTGATATGCATTATGACACATTTTAATCTAAGTTCTGAATTTTAATTGATCCATTGAAAGATAATGTTAGAACTAAAACATACTTTTAGAATTTCTTAACCCCCTCCCCCAGGATAACAATTAACTATTAAACTGTCTTCAGAGCCTGAAATAATAAATCAGAATAGCAAAAGGATTAACTCAGTCAAGTACATCACTGAGGTTTCTTAGTTATGAGATAAATTCAATGAAAACTGAGCTTTTTTTCGTTTTTTCAAAAATGAAGCCCTGGCTGGTGTGGCTCAGTGGATGAGTGCTGGCCTGCGAATGGAAAGGTTGCTGGTTCGATTCCCAGTCAGGGCACATGCCTGGGTTGTGGGCCAAGTCCCCAGCTGGGGGCATGTGGGAGGCAACTGATCGCTGTATCTCACATGTTGATGTTTCCCTCCTTCTCTTTCTCCTTCCCTTCCCCTTTCTCTAAAAATAAATAAATAAAGTATTTTTAAAAATGGAAACAGCTTTGTTATATGTTAAAAATTCCTTCAGTACAGAAAGTACATAAAATATAAAAATCATTCAGGACCACCACCACCCCCCCCCCAGTGGAAATTACCACTGTTAATATTTTGATGCACAGCCTTCTACACTTTTTCAGAAACCTATATGAACTATTTCAAAAATAAGCTGACACTCCTGGCGGGTGTGGCTTAGTGGATTGAGCGTTGGCCTGTGAACCAAGTGTCGCTGGTTTGATTCCCAGTCAGGACACATAACTAGGTTGCACGTCAGGTCCCCAGTTGGGGGCGTGAGTGAGAGGCAACCACACAGTGATGTTTCTCTCCCTCTCTTTCTCCTTTCCCCTCTCTCTAAAAATAAATAAATAAATAAATAAATAAATATTTTTTTTTAAAGTAAGATGACATTATTCATAGTTTGCAATTTAGCAATATATGATTAATACTTACCTATGTCTATAAATATTTTTTAAACATAAAATATTCCATTTTATGTATATGCCATAATTTATTTAACCAGTCTCCTATTGACAGACATTTGGAATTGTTTCTAATATTTCACTATTATAAACAATTATAAACAACTATAACTTCAGAAAAATTAAAAGTGTAAGTGCTTTACACTTCTCTCTACAAGTAAATTTGAAAATCTGGATGAAATAGGTGGTTTTAAAGAATATGTGAATTATCAAAATGGATACCAAAAAGAATAAAACACTTAAATAGCCCATTAAGTATAGAATTTTTTAATTAAAAAAAATTTTTTTGGCTACTTCTCCAAAAGTGCCACATCAGGTAGTTTTCCAGGTGAAATCTTCCAAATCTTTTAAAATTCTATTTATATTATTCCAGAGAAAATAAAAAGAAATAAATTCTTTTTTAACTCAGAATAATATTGATATCAAACCCATAAAGATGACAAAGAATAGAAAATAAGTCAATATCATTTATGAATATCAATACAAGAATTCTAAGTAAAATTGAGTAAATATAATCAACATTAAAAAATAGAACACAGAAAACTGCAGAAGAATCCATTCCAGCAGTTAGTATTGACCATTCGAGAAATCTAATACTATAACCCCCCCATATGACCAGTTAAAAGGAGAAAAAAATATATGATTACATTAATACATGCCTAAAAGACATGAAAAATGAACATTTCTAATTTTTTAAAATCCTAGTAAAATGGGAACAAATGAATACTTCCTTAAGTTTATGTATCTGTAGTCCAAAACTAGTAAATATGGTAAGAAATGAAGAGAGAGAAAGCCAAAAGTAGAAAATAAACCAACTGGCCAGGACATGGAAGGAACCAAAGTGTCCCTTGATAGAGGACTGGATGAAGAACATGTGGCATATATATACTATGGAATACTACTCATTCATAAGAAAAGATGAAATATTGCCATTTGCGACAACATGGCTGGACCTTAAGAATATTATGCTAAGTGAAATGAGTCACTTGGAAAAAGCTAAGAAGCATATGATTTCACTCATATTTGGGATATAAAACAAACTCATAGACACAGACAACAGTGTGGTGGCTACCACAGGGAAGGAGCATGGGGGTAGTGAAGGGTAAAGGGAGCCAAATATATGGTGATGGAAGGTGATTTGATTTGGACAGTGGGTACACAATGCAATATACGGGTATGTATCACAGAAATGTACACATGAAACCTACATAATCATATTAACCAATATCACCCCAATAAATCTAATTTTTTTAAAAAGCACTTTTTCCCCCAAACAACTAAGACCATAATTTCAAAAAAGAAAACAACAAAAGTCACAAAAACAAACATCATCACAAAAACAGAAGTAGTATACCAGTGTGATTAAGGACACAATATTTGAAACTAGAATTCCTGAGTTCAAATTTCACCTCCACCCCTCATTGCATGGCCTGGAACAAATTAACTTCTGCATGCCTCAGTGTTCTCCTGGGGATACTGTGAGGACTGACTGAGTCAACATATAGATCACAGCACCAGGCACACGGTGCTATGTCAGTGCACATAAGAATATAAGTAGATATATATTTAACATCAAAAGCCAAGTTCATGAATGAATAATGAAACACTAAAACCATTGCCATGGAAGTCAGGAATAATACAAGAATATTCAAAGTCAACACTGCTATTTAAAGTTTGTTCTGAAAACACTAGCCAAGTGATCAATCAAGAGAAAAACATAACTTTTGTAAGTGTAGAAAAACGAAAGAATGAATCATGATTATTTTCAGATGATAGGATGCTATTCCTGAAAAACCCAAGAGAATTAACTGAAAACTACTGGAAAAAAAGGGGGGGATTTATTGGGTTTATTTAATTCATTCACCACCCCAAAAAGAAATTTAAGAGAGAAATATGAAAATTTCAATATGATATAAGCTGTGAACCTGAACCTTTTGAAAACTCACCTTGGCAATTTAATTTTGGGGACTCCCATGTGCCCAAGGTTGTGCAGCTTGAAACTGGATCTTCTGGGCCACTGAAGAATCCTTCTCTGCAAGTGTAACGAACTTGGCTGCCAAGCCTGGAAGTATAATTGCCTATGATATAGGCATCTGGGACCTCGGGAGGGGTGCCACAGTCTATTTCTGGAAATAAATTAATGTCAAATTCATTACCATGTGAATATGAATTTTCAAAATTCATAATCTCTCTACCTCTACCACATTCCCCCTCCCTACACTCACAGACCCCAGCCACATTTTAAACAGAATGGTTCATCTCCACATGACTTCTTGGCATGTTTCCAATGACTATCTCTATTCCATCTTCTGACTTTCCATAGGCAATAGCATTTATACATGCACAAAGCTGACAGAATTTGGAAATCAACCCTCACTAACTTATACTAACTAGGCAGAAGCATAGTCCAGTGAAGGGAAAAAACTGCATTGTAAAATACCTTAAGATATATATGCCTGTATAATTTCCAGGGTTACTTTTGAGATGGACTAGTAGTCCTTACCAGATCAGCTGTGTTTACAAGCTAACATAATGGTTAATATCAGAATATCTATTAACTACTAAAAACCCCTCAAGTTTACTACGTTCAGCTTTTTAATATAGCCCCTTTTTATCTTGATTATGTTATTTATTTATTTCATAGGCTGTATAAATGTGCAAAGGTACTAATAATCCCCAACACAGACCCACGGACACCGGCTCGGGGCAGGAGAAAGAGGCCTCCAACAGAAACTCACATTCCGAGGCTGCATTCTTTGGCAGAAACCTACCTGTGCATGACGTAGCATCTCTGGTTGGGTGGAAAGGCTCGGGCCCACTCTTTGGCAAGTATCCATCCATACAGTAGCATTCAAAGCTCCCGTGAGTGTTCACACACCGTCCTCCTTGTCTACACAGGCCGGAAACCTCACACTCATCGATGTCTTGAGACCCATCCCAAATATAAGAGGGAGAGAAAAAACAGAAAAAGGAGAAAAGGGGAGGGGGTGCGACATTGTGACAGCCATTTTTCACATTCGCCTTCCACACTTACAAATGGATGCATTTGTTTACAATTGTATCATGAATTTTATTTTTCTCCTTAAAGGGTCTTCTCATACATCCTTCACTAAGAGGTGCTCAATAAGCACTCGTGACCTTGTTAGGGGATTTATAAAAACCAACAACCATCACCAACTCTCTGACACCAGATAAAACGAACCAAAAAAGTATGCGAGAAAAAATCAATTGCTATAAAATAAGGATGGCCTCAACCACATACTAAAAATCTATGAAGAACTCCAAATACCAAACAACTTAGACAAGAGTGAAAAATGCTTTCAAAAATGAACATAGGATAGCAGGACAGGTAGTAAAGGGATCATTCGGAAGGGTCTCGCTAATTTTATCAAGATAACCAGGGCTTAAAACAGGCTTCAAGAAGGATTAGGCATGCTTCCTGGCAGATTTTTCCCCTTGACTGAGGATTATGAGAAGTAGCAGGTCCAGGGGCAAAAAAAAAACACACACAGAATTCAGTCTGAAAAGGAATCCTCTCAGCCATTTGGCAGCCCCTCACCCGCTCCCTGAACTGGCTTAGAGACAAAACTAAAAACTGGAGGAATCCCATCAGAGCCACGCACACCGGTTTCACTTGGAGAATAAACGTACCTTAAGTGAAGTGGGACATTTCCCGGGACTTGGGCAAGAGTCGCTGCAGGGCAGCGGACAGGGTGCAGCATGACTGGAGAATGTCAGGTTGCTCCCAGACTCGGGGATTTCAAAGACCAGTAATTTTGGAAGGACTGCTATAAGGTGGCCAATATTCTATTTTGCCAGATGAAAACTTTTCTTTCCAGAAAACTACTAACATCATAATTTCATAGAAGAAGAAAATAAGGATCCTTTTAAATCTGTTTAATGTGACTATTGAAATTCAATATTTTCTCCTTTTTCTTTGGTTTTTTTTTTTTTTTTTTTTGGTCTTGGACCAGCGAATACCTCATTACTGATCTTTTGCTTGGGAACCAGTAATTCACTCAGTTGCTGAAGGAGCCCACACAAGCTACCAATTCTGTTCAACCTAAACTTTTAGTGCCGCTAACTTTGGGGAACTCTGTGGGAGATTGTCTTCAAAGGCGGCTGGCACCAATTCTTCCTCTCCCTTTCTTGCATGCCACTCCCCTTGGGCTGGCCTTGGGGCTTGCTTTGGCCAATGGGATGCGGCAGAAGTAACATCTGGCCTTCTCTGGACCTACGTTTGAAGACACCTGGCAGCTACCTCTTTCCCTCTCTCTGACTCAGTGGCCACACTGTAAGGAGATCCAGGCTATCATGCTTGGGAAAGAGGTCCTAAAAGATGAGACCCCACATGGAGGAGAACTAAGGTGCCTGGCTGACAGTCTGCCTCAGGGCCCTAGACATGTGAGAGAGGCCTTCTCTTACCTACCAGCCCAGCCTGGCCCCCAGCTGGATGTATCTACACAAGCGACAAAGCTACCCAGTCATGGAGTTGTGACAAATAATAAATTGTTGTTTTAAGCCACTAAATCCAAGGGGGGGGGGTCATGTAGTAATAGATAATTAAGACAGTTTTTTATAAAATTTTTATTTATTTATTTTTAGAGAAAGGGAAAGTGATGGAAAAAGAGAGGGAGAGAAACATGGATTGTTTGCCGGGGACCTGGGAATCGAACCACTGACCCTTCAGTTCTCAGGCTGGTGCTCAATCCATTGAGTCCCACCAGCCAGGGCTAATTAAGACAGTTTTGACATAAAAAGAGAGGCAGAGGCCCAAACAAGATGAAGAGAAAACTGAATTAATTTTTAAAATGAGGTCTCGGCAATTAAAAACAAAATATGAATGCCAAAAATAAAAACTTAATCAATAGACGCACTGAATAATAGGTTGGTTGATACTGAAAAATAAATGTGCAGATTCCAACTTGAGGAATTCTCCAAAATCACATAGAAAAAGAAATAATATGAGCTAGAATATAGGACAAAAATATGATATAAGAACCAATCCAAAATACTCAGTATCCATTTAATTTTTTTAGATTATATTTTTATACTATTCTGTATTCTTTTTTCCCATCTCCATTCCACTTGGCAACCATCAGTGTTCATTTAAGAGGAAATGCAAAAGAGAATGGAGTAAATGTATAAGAATTAATATTAAAAAATCCCACAGCTCATGTGTTCAAATCCAAAGAGCCTTTACAACTGACAGGCATGAATATTAAAAAATGAAAGCCATTCTGAACTTCATAGAATAAGGGGAAATTTTATAAACCTCCTGAGACAAAGGAATGGTAATCTATGAGGAAAAGAGAACTCATCTGACCTAGGACTTCTTGTCTGAAACACTGAATGCAAGATAACAATGGAATCATGCTTACAGAGTTCTAAGGAAAATAGAGTAAAACATTGTGCTATATTTAAACAAGGGAATGACCTTTCAGAACATGAATGATCCCAGAACTCATACCACTGACAGTTCTTTTCTGAAAAAGATTTTGAGTAAACACGGAAGCCAGTGAAAAACAGAATAAATAATGGCAAGACAGGGGAAGACATAATGAAGTGCAACAAAGAGCTGTACTTCTTCAAAGAGAAATGAAACCAGTAAAACCTAGGACTAAACAATTGGTGATAATAAAATCATGATGCTTTTGGCAATTGTTAAGAAAGGATTCTTAAAAGAAAAATAATGTAAAATAAACTCAATCTCAATCTAGGACAAACTTTAGAAATGATTTGATCCATCCTTGTAGCTTATCAAGATTTTTTTTAAATCTCATTTTGAGGGATTTGTAAAATATGTATGTATGTATAGCTTTGACACAGATATCATTTTTCAGCCTGCCCACCTGCTCCAGACTTCTCAAATGATAGCGGGAACCAGTGGGGTTTTTTTGTATGTGTTTTTGTTTGTTTGTTTTTTCTTCAGTAGAGTTCTAAAAATGAGCAGTACAAGTAACTATAGGGCAAAAATGTAGCTTAGCAGCAGTGGTCTGAAAGACACTTGGAGTTTCTACACACTGATCAGCTCTGTGTGGATCACTGCAGTCATTAATCAGTTTGCTTTGTGTGTATTCAATAACCTAATAAAAATAATTGTTATAATGATTGTTAATAACTATTTCTGCACATCATCTTACACATAGTAGGCACTGTTCTAAACACTCATTATTTATTAAATTATTTCTACCTTGTTTAGTCCTCAAAATAACCTGTGAGGCAGATGCTATTATTACTCCCACTTTGCAGATAAAGTAACTGAAGCATGGAGTGCTTGAATAACTGGACTGAAGTCACGAAGGTAAGTAGTGGGAAGCCAGGATTGGAAACCGGGTATCTGGTTCCAGAGGCCATGTTCTTAACCACTACACCACACTGCCTCTGCCATTACAATCTAACTGCATGAACATCCCATCAATAATTCCCTGTCCACAGAGATTGTCAAAGATATGATCAATTACCTTAATGAAGGGTTGATATGTGTACTATGTATCACTGAGATGAATATAACACGATTTTGACATTTAATGTCCTGCTACCTTTTCTGCCTGCAAACCATCCCTTTTCTAACCCATTCTAGAATCTTGGCTGGATAAACCTGTTAAGCTTATCAGAACATCTCCATGTACTGGTAAATTCCACGTGGTCTCCAAGGTTATACATATTTGTGAAGGAAAAATGTTCTAAGCAACCTTATTAACATTCTTAACTAATCAATGGGGAAATTTCCTGTGTCCTGTTCTATATATTGGATTATTAAACTTTATCCATAGCCAAAACAATTTCTTGTTAGACAGTAGCTAAACTGAGCAGGACACTCTGACCTGGTCCCAGGGCCCTGGTGTTCTATATTTAGCCCTTTCAACTAATAGCATGGGTTTGAAAGTCAGGAAGACCCAGGTCTCAGAACTGATTCTGCAACTTAACCTGTCTGTTCCTTAACCTTTCTAAACGACTCCTGCAAAATGAAGCTAATTATAGTAGAGTTTTTGTGGAGATTAAATAAAACATGTGGAAAGCACTTAGCACAGTGCCTGGCAGACCTTAAGACAGGTTAGCTAATACATGAATGAGTCTCTCTCTTCTGAGTGACTCAGACTGCCCTGGAGCACAAGCCACTCCTTCAAACCTGAGCCTACCATGACCATGAGCAATGCTACGTGGGGCCTGGGGAGTGGCCACCTGGCTTGTTCCACTGGACTTGAATGCTCCAGGACAGAAGCAGGAAGTCCATCTATGGGACTCTTAACTGGAACAAGAGGGCCAAGATGGCAAAAGTTTTAAAAGAAGCCAGCCTGTGAAAACCCCTTTAAACACAGACCTTGTCTTGAGAAGCCTTTGAAATGTGAAGACTCAGAATAGACCGAACAAGAAAAATGCATTCAAGAACTTTCAAGTTCACAAATGTGCTCTCAAAGCCAACTTTTCTCCATCTCGCCACCTAAGAACTCCATGAAATAAGACAAAAATTATTCCCTTACAACTTGAAAACTTTTTCCTGCCACCTTCCCTCCTCAAATGCCAAATTCAGCTAAAAAACCACAATAGAGGAAAACACACACACCCATTTAAAATCAGGACTGTTAAACTCACATCGTTTATTAATATTATCCAGTGTTGGCAAGGATATGAAGAATTGAACACCTTCATGAAATGAGAAGACAGGGAGAAAATTGCTATGAACTTTCTGGAAGACAATCTGGCACTATGTATGAAAATGTGTACCTTTGACACAGAAACCATTTTTTCAAAATGTATAAAAGGAGCTAATTATGTGTAAGGCTGTAAGTATAAGATGTGCATTATAGCATTTTCTCACAATAGCGAAAAAACAAAACAGAAACAGAGAAACAATCACAATGGGGGAGAAAACAGTTAAGTAGTATAGTACAGCCGTATAATAAATTCTGTATAGTTAATTTAAAAGGTATTATATATCTATCTCTACTATTTTTAAAGACAGTTATAATTTACACTCATCTTAAGTGTTCAGGTCATGAATTTTGCATCAAAAGATGCTGTTCCAAAGCTCTGCCCCTCACTCCCTCAAATGTCAGAGGCCTTGACTAAGGCAACTTTGCCCCTTTTGGGGGCGAGGGGGGCACCCCTGAGCTCCCTCTACAGGTTAGCAGCCCCCACACTTGACTCTTGCTTCTTACTTGCTCAAGCCCTAGGATATAGATATGCCGGGTTCTTTCCCAAGGCCTTACTTCCACAGCAGTCTCACGTCTCTTCACCTACCCTCTGCCCACTCGAGTCAAAGCACGGTCCCACTGCCAGTGCCCAGAGCTTCTGCCTCTGGGTTGTGGCACATGGCCAAGTTTCCATGGTCCCCAGGAGTCTCAGGGGGCAGCCCCGCGGCCAAAACACCTGTAGGTTCTCCAGAATAGGAACCACTACACTAGAACCCCTGCACCCATTCCTCATCTATCCTTGGTGACATCCATAGTGGCCTATCTGCAACCAGCTCCCGAACTTGACTTGAACTCTGCAAAGCATGAGAAACATCTGGTCATAGAATTCCTTATAATTCAAGAACTATGATTCACATCCTGTGGTCCCAGGCAAACACTGGCTAACCGAGGATACCCCAAAACTTGCTCAGCCTCTGCCCCAGCTGAAGTCCACTGATGTTTCTGTGGCTACTGTGATTTTGAAGGAAAAAAAGCTCAGTATCATCAAGAAAAGTAACCCATCAGCTTTCACAGAGTGATAAGTGGATATTTCAAGAGGAAAGGTCATGTGAACGAATGATTGCCAATGGACATCAGGCTTCTTTTTGGGGGAATGGAGATATTATAAAGTGTGATAGTGGTCATTGTTGCTCCACTTTGCGAATATACTAAAAGCCACTGAACTATATATTTCAAAAGGGTAAATTTTTTGGCATGTAATTTATATCTCAATTTTTTTAAAAAAAGAAAAAGTCACTAAATAATTACAAGAAGTAGAATAAATAGAAGCAGGGCCCAGATCAGGATTTTATTCCAAGAAGATTGGTTATTAGGCTGACATCTATTTAAACCTTGCATAAATATATTTATTTTCTTCTATCTTTTTAAAAGTAGGGTGTGTTCTTTTAAACTATAGTGACATAGTTATAAACTTTTTCTTGGAAAACTCCCACAGCCTTGAAAACACAATTTCAGGTTCCTTGTCCTCCAGAAAGTTCCCCAATCCCTTCCCCACTCCCAAGGCAAGTGCCCCTGTGCATTCTGGGTTCCAGTACGCCCCCTTTGCTCACCTATCACTAACACTTTATTCTCTGAAATCAGCTGCCTGCATCACCTCCCACTAGCATAGAAGAGCATGAGAAATATGTATTGAATAAACTGAACACCAGATCACCTTCTTGTAAAGTTTTTTCTTTTTAATTGGTACCTTAAAAAAAAAAAAACAACACACACTTAATTTAATCCTGCAATACTGTACTTCTGCAATGGCATGGCAAGTACTTTGCTGCCTAAAACAGGATATTATAAATGTCTTCTCTGAAGGAGTGTACTCATTCATGCCAAAAATAAATCAAGTGGAGCCTTGGAGTGGTCTTAACCTTGGTACAGGTCAAGAGGGAGAAGGAATCAGAGCATCAGAACCTGTGGTTCTTGGTGAGTAAGAACCATGTTCTCCTCTGAAAACCTTTCTTTTCCCTGAAAACCTTTAAATATAGCAAAGCTTTTAAGCCAAGTCATTAAGTCTGTACAAACCCATCTTAGAACCAGCAGTCTCTTCCTGCCTTTCCTCTTCATCACTTCAAAGATTTTCTAAGAAAACCAAAGAGCTATATTATCATGACATGCTGTAAGTAGAGTTCAGATGATACCGGGGCCATGGAAAATTAGGAGGGTTTTGCCCACCCCTTGTGTTTGAACAACATATGCCCAGAAATCTGACTGTTTAAGCTCCTGTGGTCTGAAAAGTAACACTCCTCACTCAGCTTATTCCTGGGGGAGGTAAGCTCTCGGACCTCCTGGAGACCACATCACGGTGCCCACCCCCCAGGACCTTAGTGGGCAATATGCACAGAGCTGGTGAGTGCCAGTCACCCTAAGAACAAACACCCCACCCGGGGTTACAGGAACCTGCAGATGGCACACTGTCTCTGAGAATCCCTCCTTGCTCTTTGTTATAAAAATGATCAAACACACAGAACAAGAAAAAGAATATTACGGTGAGTTCCCATAGACCCACAGCCCCAAGATTCAACAATCTGTCCCATCTTGCCATTTAAAGTAACTTACAGATATAGTAACACTAGATACTTCTTAATAATACCCCTAGATACCTCCAAATAAGATTATTATCCTAAATACCTCAGTACTGTTATCCCATCTAACAAAATCAACCATAATTCTCTAATATTAACTAATACTCAGGTCCTGTCCAAACCTCCCTCACAGATACTCTTCCAGGAGAGTCCCTCCCTGACATCACACCCTGTCCCGGCCCTGCCCTGTCCCTTCTCCACACCCCCAGACACCGTCCCGCCAGCGCCCATTTGCGGTCAGGGCAGCCCCCTTCGTGAGTACCTGTGCAAAAGGTGCCATCATTGGGAATGAATGTCTTGTTGTTGTTTGTGGCTTGATATCCCTCAAGGCAAATGCAGTAAAAGCCTCCGAGCGTGTTGTGGCAGGATGTATGGTTCCCGCAGACCACAGCCGCCCCGAACTGGCACTCGTTTTTATCTGTGGATAGAAACATTGAGAGAGCATCCAGGAAAAAGGCTATCAGTCCATACCGTGGACAACCCGCCTGCCCTGTGCTACGAAATCTACATTCTGCGACCTACTTCCCCAGCTTCGTTTCCTGTCCCTGTGCTCCTCAGACTACATACAGGACATGGGCCCCTTGGAGTTATGTGCTGGGGGGTGGGGGGGAGGTATGACACCACAAGAGAAATCCATCATCTCCATCTGGAAATCCAACGTATTTGAAGATTGGGAGCAGGGCATTCTTTCTGAACTTTCCCACATTTGGAAAGATCTTATCGCAGTCCTGGGGAAAGATATCTGGCAGAAGAATCCCACTTTTCCGGCTCAGCCTTTCTCCTTGCTCTTTTCATGGAAGCCAGAGGAGGACGATTTTGCACGTAGTGATTAACTGGAAAAATTGTTACTTCTGGGTTACCAGGAAACACAATGGTATTAGCGCTTAAGCTTCATCCGGGAGCAGGGCTTATGCTGTGGCAGGAACAGCTCCTCAGTGACCCATGCGGATAACATTAGGCACCCAGTGAGGCGGGACTGGAATATAGGGTGCTTGATGAAACCACGGAAGCCTGCCTTGAGGTTTTTTTTTCTTTTTCTTCCCCTTATTATTATTATTTTTTTACATAGGGATGCATAGGTTCTTTTGAACTGGTGTTTCAGGATTTTTCAGATATAATCCTAGCAATGGAATTGCTGGTTCAAAAGGCAGTTCCATTTTTATTTTTTTGAGGAAATTCCAAACTGTTTTCCATAGTGGCTGCACCAGTCTGCATTCCCACCACCAGTGCATTAGGGTTCCCGTTTCTCCGCATCCTCGCCAGGACTTACTGTTTGTTGATTTGTTGATGATGGCCATTCTGACTGGTGTGAGATGGTATCTCATTGTGGTTTTTATTTGCATCTCTCTGATGGCTAGTGATGTTGAGCATTCTTTCATATGTCTATGGACCCTCTGTATGTCCTCTTTGAAGAAGTGTTTGTTCAGGTCCTTTGCCCATTTTTTAATTGGGTTGTCTGTCTTCTTGGTGTTGAGTCATATGAGTTCTTTATATATTTTGGAGATCAATCCCTTGTCTGAGGTATCATTGGCAAATATATTTTCCCATGTGGTTGGTTCCCTTTTCATCTTGCTGATGTTTTCTTTTCCTGAGCAGAAACTTTTTAGTTTGATGTAGTCCCATTAATTTATTATTTAAATTAATTAATTTATTTATTATTTGGGGGGGACCCCCACTCTGTAACAATTTCCCCCTCTCAGACTTAAGATCCTTTATAATCTTATAAAGGACAATGGGTGAAGGTCTTGTGCTCCTCTAGCTGCTTCAAGCTGGACATGGTCGTCGTCCTATTTTCCCTTGGGTCCAGAAATCCCTAATAAGAGTGGGGGTGTGGAGGGGAGGGTGGCCTTCCCACATGGGGAAGGATCATGCAGACTCCAGGTCAGTTGGCTGTCCCTGGGCAACGGCAGGCTCAGTTTAACAGGCTGGCATCCCTGTTGTATTCCGGGGGCAACAGATTTCTGCCTTGAGTATTTTTAATTCAATAACTTGATATAGGTACAAAATGAAAGTAAAGCTCCTCCCGTTTCTGTCCCCTGGCCCAGGAGTCAGCAAACTTTCACTGTAAAGGGCCAGTCATAGGTCTCTGGTTACAACTGCTTGGCCATGTCTTTGGGGCCCGAAACAGCTATAGACAACAGGTTAAAAAATGAACAATGCTGTGTTCTAATAAAACTCTATTTACAAGAACAGGCAGTGGTCTGTTCTTCCCCAGCCTCTACCATCTGAGGAAATTCCTGTGACCAATTTCCTATGTATCTTTTTAGAGCTGATCTGTCCAGCTAGTGGTGGGAAGTGTTTTTGTCTTTTGATGGGGGCGAGGGAGGAGGGGTTGGAACCATTACCTTATGAACCACAGTTTTTCTGTTTGCTATTTAGTTATTTATTACAGCACAGGTTCCCTCGAAGCAGTTCTACCGCCTCTCTCACAATAGCACTCAATTCCTGCTAACGGGAAAGTACTCCCCCAAGCCCTGGCAGGTGGCTCAGGTGGTTGGACAATCATCCCCTACACCAAAAGGTTGTGGGTTCGGTCTCTGGTTGGGGTGTGTATGGGAGGCAACCAATCGGCGTACATTGATGTTTCTCTCTGTTTCTCTGTCTGTCTGTCTGTCTGTCTGTCTCTCTCTCTCTCTCTCTCTCTCTGTTTCTCTCTCTCTCTCTCCTCCCTCCTTCTGTCTCTAAAAAAGTAAAAATAAAAATAAAAAATCCTGGAAAATAAAAAGTACCCCCGCCCCCCCCCCAAAAAGCTGGTATAGGTTTTTTCTTTCATTTTTCTGGTATTACCTTTGTTACAATTTAATGGAACCTGGAATGCGATTCATGGTTAAAACTGTCTGTGGTAAGACCTGCCTGAGCACTTAGAAAGTCAGAGGGCCCTCAGGTCAGAACCAGGCCCAGCGTCCGGCCCAGCTGACCAAGCACTGCATGGGGGTTTCACACAAGTCCAGTTGCCCATAAAAAGAGTCCTTTCTGTCCTTTACCATTTCTGCCATTGTCTCTGAGGCATGCCTCTCTCTCTCCGCTGCAGACTTCACAAGAAGGGACATTTGGGCTTGTAGGAGATTCTCTAAATTTTAGGTCCCTTGGCATAATGCCATGCAGTAGCACCTCTGCACAGGTACAACCTCACCTGTAACCTGTGGCATGATGTCAGCAGGCCAAGTACTGGAAAATGCAGTGTCTAGCAAGTAGCACATAAACTTATAAAGCCCCCTCCTTCCATTGGGTGAAGTCTGTATTGTTCAGAAGTCAAAAAGCAATCAAGGTGGCAGGGAGTTTTCCTGGGAGGAGGAACTCATTTGGAAGGGCACAGAAAAAGATTATCCACGGTCCTCAACTCCAGCTGCCTGGCCCAGCCCCTGCTAGCCACCGGTGGGGGGGTGGGGGTGGGGGAGGGATGACAGAAACTCCCTCAGGAGCCTTGAATAGCAGGGCAGCCACACTTCTCATGGGCAGAATCCTAAAAAGTCAACGAAGGCACCACTCCAGCCTGCAGGGATCAGCAGTGGTGTGTGATTGTCAAAGCTTCTATCTGTGAAATAGAATATGGCTTTTTGAACTCAAAACTGAGTTGTTGTTATTATTTTTTCTAAAGAAGAGGGGAAAAAAACAAAGATATCATAACAACCCTGGCCAGGTGGCTCAGCTGGTTGGAGCGTCATCCCCGACACCAAAAGGAGCATCGGGGAGGCAACTGATCAGTGTTTCCCTCATCAATGGTGCTCGCTCTCTCACAGGCGCTCTCTCTGTCTCTGTCTCTGTCTCTGTCTCTGTCTCTGTCTCTTTCCCTCTCCCTCTCCCTCTCTCTTCCTGCACCCCAAATCAATAAACATATTCTCGGGTAAGGATTTAAAAAAAAAAAAAGATATCACAACAAAGTTGTGCACACTGTCAAGTCCACAACCTCAAGGCAAAACTATCACTATTCTTACTGCATGCAGCAAGGTTGCTGGGAGGAAACGGTTATTATAGTAACATTCATTATTACAAAGTTGTTGTGACCCTCTCCCTCTCTCTGAGTTGGACTTAAACTTGGATATGGTCTGACTCTCATGGCATGACAGATACCACGAGGCAAAAAATGATCTCAGCTGCTTCTAGCCTAAATGTCTTTGTTTTAAGTCACCCAAGACTCCAAAGGGTCATAACCACAGAAAATTTGGAGAATGGATTCTGGTAGACATAACACTCAAAGCAACAGTATTTCATCAATTAGCCAAAAAGTCTAACAGGCAATTGTGTTTTGTTTTTACTCATGATACTAATGTAAGTTGTTTTTATACCCAAACAACAGGAGAAATTAAGAAACTCAATATTGACTTGAATTGCTAAGTTCAACTTAAGATTTGAGACAGATTTTAAATCTGTGTTAGACTAGAGAATTTCCAGAGATTCCAGTCCAATGACCTCTAACGTGAGGGATAGATACTTCCTTGGAAACACCAGAGGCAAGAAACAAAGACTTATTATAATTGACAAAACTTCTGGTAATAAAAACAGTGAAAAAATAACAATGTTTTCTCCTCAAGGACATCAACCCTTTAACACTAGAGAATGCCGTTTCTTGGTTCGTTCAACATTTTAACTTAACACAGGATTCAGAACTTACCAATACACTGAGTCCTCCCGTTGCCCACAAATCCATACTTGCAAATACACAACTTCTTCCCTTCTCGTTGCTTGCAGGTGGCATGTTCATGGCAAGTGGCACAGATGTCTAAATCTGAATCATAAATTGTATACATCAGGAGAAGAAAAAATTTAATCACCTACTCTGGACAAATCATATTTGGAATAGTAAACATGTGTAGTAGAGAACCACAATTTAAATACCAAAATTAAAAATGATCTGATCCCATCGTTAAATATTTTGTTTATTTATTTTGAGAGAGAGGGGAAAGGTGGGAGAAAGAGGGAAAGAAAAAGCAATATGTGGTTGCCTCTTGTGCATCCCGAACTTGGGACCTGGCCTGCAACCCAGGCATGTGCCCTGACTGGGAATCGAACCAGCAACTCTTTGTTTTGCAGGCCAGTGCTCAATCCACTGAGCCATACCAGCCAGGGCTGATCATATCTTTAAAAATCTATAATGACTACCCATTGCCAACAGAGGAAAGTGCAAATTCCTCTACCTGGCAATTGAAGCTCTTAACCATCTGACTCTAGGGTAACTCCTCCAGCTCGATTGTTCCCAAAGCCAAACCATGCACGGTATTCCCTTCAGTTAGAACGCCTGTCCTTCCATCTCTAACCAGCTCGTGCCTATTTAGATTTCAAGAACCAATTTAAACACCATCTTCTCCCTGATACCTTCCCCATTAATCCATTCTTGAAGAAAATTAAATGCGTCTTCCTCTGTGCTCCCCTAATACCTGTATATTCCCCTATCAGCCATGTTAATGTGTCACTATATTCTTTTCCAGCTGTGTCTTCCCAGCATGGTATTACGAATGAGCTTCTCAAGGACAGGGACTATGTCACTTGCCCATATGTCATTATTTATACAGTGTAAACATTCAATATATTGTTATTGACCAGCTAGATAAAGGGACCTGTGATCCTACTGCTACAACTCAAAAAACCAAGTGGAGGGGAGAAAAACTTCTCTATGACCCAATCCATTTTCCCTTCAGGGAGAAAGTGAACATGTTTATAATATCTGATGAGATAACAGCCAGGACCCAGCAGGATGACCAGCTCCCAGTTATTTAGATAAGCAGCCAAAATGTTCGGGGCTAAAACTCCTGAAACATCCAAATTACCAGATGGTGATATCTGGCCGGAGATCAAACAAGAATTTCTACCAGAGGCTAGTGAGAGATCACGTTGCACTCTCTGCGTCTGTAATTTCAGGAGTGGCCAGGGAAGGAGAACCTTTCGCATGGAATTTCATCTCAGTCTTGGCCCCATTACTACCCTGGTAATGAAGACTTAGCCCTCAGGCTGCTCCAGGCAGGAGACCAACAAAGGCAGGGAGATTTCTAAGTACTCTTAACCATGCTTGTTTTATTTTATTTTTTAAACAAAAGATAACATAGAAATGAGACAAACCACTACTTTATTACAGATACTAAATTAACCATGGAATATTTTTAAAATGTATTACACCGAGGCCATAAAGAAAAATATAACAAATTTTTAAAAAGTGGAGATTGTGTAAGTTGTACTATCTGATATCTGACTGTCATTATTAATGTGATAAAACTATAAACTAAAACATAAGACTAGTGTCCCCAAAAGAAAACCAGCTTGAAACTACAGAACACTCTCCCAAATAAGTCTTGGGACAAAGATAATATCAAAACTGAAATCTTTACTGCCAAATATAAAAACTTAGCTACTCTGGAAAATTTGAGTTTTACATGTCTTCATGCTTTAAAAGAAAAAAGAAAAATCAGGCAGCCAGGGGGAAAAAAACAAAAACAAAAAACCCTAGAATTTAGGAAACTTAAGAGAAGATGAAAAAATCAAATTAGAGGTGTTATGGGGTAGGAATTAGTAAAAATAATATAATGTTAAAGACTAGAAGATATATTCAAATTAACTAAAAAAAACTTTCCCCAAATTCAGTACATCATAAAGACCAGTAAACTAGTCAAAATGCAAGTGAGGGAGTTAAAAAAAAGAGGAGGGGCATGTACAAAATTAGGAATAAGAAGGAGCTTATAACAAAAACCATATAAAACATTTTTTTTTAATTACAAATGAAAGACTTCCAGTTCACTATCACAGAGTTAATATACTCTCAACCGCAACCCATCCCCCCAAATGGCATCAAAGACTAGGAAGGTATAAATCCAGGGAGGGAAAATGACAGCAAAGTATGTCAACAATATTTCAGGAGATGGGAGAAGGGGACATACGAGAATTGCCTGAGAGAGAAGAAGAACTAAAAACCAACTCCGAACAACTCAGGAATTGGGGTCACTAAGTAACTCAGAAGGCAAGCATAGGGGATAGGCCTGAAAGTTCAAGGAACTCCTTGAAAATATGTCTATGGAGTAGTTAGATGCCCACATCCCCTTCACTAACCTCAGTCAGATGGACTTTTACCGTGTGGGGAGAGCAGACCAGAAATGCTCCTGATAATTGGGACAACAGATAATGCTGACTTGAGAGTGAGCCCCTTACCTAAATGTTCATCAATCCATATTGTAACCATTTGGTTAAATACATGTAACCATTTTGACATTTTAACACATAATATTTTAAAACAGTTCCATAGGGACACTGTCAATTCATCATCATATGCAACCAAAATTTTGGAAGTAGTTTTAAAATAACGAATCCCAGGTGAGGTCCACAAACCCAGCTGTGATCCACCATAAAATGACAAACATTTTCTCCAGCGTGTGTGTACAGTGCAATAACAGATATAAATACCACCTATAAAATCAATAAAAAAATAGTAAAATGTTTGATTTTTTTTCTCATATAGAATGCTTGTCTTTATAAAGATGGTGGCAGTTATATACATCTAGTCCAGAAACTTATATTATATGGCAGGTGATGACTTCATATAAGTGCTAAGTCAATCTAATAAATGCACACAAGAAATTAAGAAGCAAAGTAGTACTACCCACTCGGATAAATTAAAGGAAGTTCCTTCTGAATTAGTGGACAGAATCTAAGGTATTTTTAGTAAATTTAATGAAGTTCAAGTCCATTCAATAGATAGAACCAGACAAACAAAATATGGCCCTGTAGAAAGGCAGCCAGGTATAGAGGAAAGCACTGGACTTGAGACTTGGAACTGGATCCTAACTCTAGCCAAGTCCCATTCATGAGTGACCTTTAGCAAATCACTTAATCTCACTGGGTCTCAGTTTTTTTCGTCTGCATAACAAGGGCTTTGGGATTCTCAGATTTTAAAAATGCATTCAAATTACCTAAGGATCTTGTTAAACTGCAGGCTCTGATTCAGTTGGTCTGGGGTGGGGCCCTATATACTCATATTACCCTCCTACCAAGCTCCCAGGTGGACCACATTTGAGTGGCAAGGTTCAATGGTCCCTGAAGTCCTATCCCTCTCATGTTCTGACACTTCATCCTTAAGAACCTGTTATAATGACCCATTAGGAATAATTTAGCATAAGTGTAACCCCAAGGACAGTACATGGTATGTTTGGCTCAATGAATGTTTGTTCCTCATACTGGCAATAGAGGACTTCCAAAGACTTCTGAGACCACCTGCAGAAGAGAACATGGTTTCCAGGGGAAGAGAGGCCTTAGCAGAAGCTTCTCATTCAGCCCTAATTAGCATAGTCTGCAGGGCCTTGTCCGGCGGCCCTCTGAGTTCGAAATGCTTGAAGGACCAAGTAGCCTCTTGGGAAAAAAAGCTCGTTTTAAAGAAAAAAGCAGGAAGCACAATTCCAATCCACAGATAGGTAACCAGGAGCAGTTGGGGGTGGGGGGGGGCTGCTGACCACACACAATGTCCATTGTTCAACAGCCCGCAGCTCAGGTAAGAGGCACCTGAAGACAGAGTGACCAATCCGCCTCAGTTTTAATACTGAGAGTCCTGTGTTCCGGGAAATCCCTCCTTTTGGTGCAAATCAAGACAGTCGGACACCCTCCCTAGAGAGCTTGTTAAAGCAGAATCAACCCCCAGAGATTCAGATTCAGTAGTGGTGGGGTAGGGTCTGAGAATTTGCATTTCTAACAAGCTCCCAGGTAGACCACTGCCATGAGTCACGCTGCAAGTCTAGCTCCGCCTCAGGCCTGGGGTCAGAATCCTGGGGAAGGGAAATGTGATACTGAAGAAGTCTTCACCAAGTCCAGATGGATGCAAAGGATAGCATTGGGACCAATGTGACAGAATAACCCCAGGAGAGGACCTCTCCAGGCCGGTAGAAAGATCTCAATGCGTTTGCTGTAACCTGAGGGGGACTGGTATCTGGACAGTTTTCCATCCAGGTCAAGGATGACTTTAGTTCTATCATCAGCAGACTCAGGAGAGCGGGGAGGTGGCCGCAATGTAGTAACTGAGCCAAGTACTGCAGCGGGGAGGGAGCCCCTGACCCCCACCCCCACCCCAGGCGTGCCTAGAATTAGTGGCAGAAAAATGGGAGAGTGGGGATTCCAAAGTCTAGGAGGAAGAGCCTGACAAGTATTGTATTATTATTACTGTGTCCCCAGCCAGGGCCACCCCCCCCCCCAAGGTCACTTCCCTTCTCCGCTCTGCAGGGACCAAGCCCGTGTCAGCCACATGCAACAAAGAGAGGATGAAACCTAGGTTGGCATCTTCTCTCTTGCTCCCTGGTTCTGTGATCCTAAACTGTCAGCCCTCCACTTTAGTCTGAGATGGAGATCATGCTGCGAGGATTAAATGGAAATTATCAATGCGGTATGAGCCCTAAAGCACCAGACTGAGATCATTTACAGGAGTATTTATATCTCTTCCCGTAGACATTGTTTGTATTGTTAGAAACAAGTCACACACGATGCAATGCCTGGTATTGGTCAGAGTGGCTCAGAGAGATGACGTGGCCTGCCACCTGCTAGCTGTGTAATCCTGGATAATCCCTGTGCCTCAATTTCCTATAAATCTGTAAGATGAGCATAGTGACAAACCAACTTCATATGGTTGCTGCCAGAATTAGAGAAAATGAGTTAGTACATGTAAAGCAAATAGAATATATCAGACATTATTGTAACAACCACTCAACAACCCTTCATTAATGAATAAATGGCAGCTAGCCAATTATACCAATGAAGACAGTGATAAAAACTGCATTGATGCAAAAACAAAAAAAACAAAAAAAAGAAGCAATGTTTTTATGTGGACAGATACGTGCCTGTTCATGGGGCTGGTAATCTACGAACCATAATGTCTTATTTTATATAATCAGTCTTTGCCTTCCCACATCCTGACTCAGAGATTGGGAGTTCAGCTTCCTCATGTTTTCAGCGCGGCCCGCCCCTCCCCCCTCTCCACAGCGCCCCAAGTAAGCACAGGCCTCCCATGCGTGGCCGCTGCCAGCCTGAGCAAGCTCCTCCTCTTGCTCCTGATTTCAATATCAAGCAACAACTTAAAGGCACTTCTGAAATAACAGCGGGTGGACTTTGACAATACAATGAGGGGATTTTGTCCACTGCCAAGGGAAGAAAGTAGTTCAAAATCACAAATGGAGTGCTTGAATTTGAGTCTTAATCTAATCCCCAGCCACTCACAGATAGACCAGCAAACCCACAGCACAACCTTCGTGAGATCCTGGATCTCAGATTTATGGAGACAGGTGGAGACATGAAATGACCTGAAGCAATAAGCAAAGGGGGCACCGAGCTCAAGAAGAGAAAGCAGCTCTAGCCTTCTACCACATGACATAAAGTTGCATTGCTCTTAAGAGACTACATCAAATTCCAGCGAGGGAAGGAACTTGAGAAACCTCATCTCCTCTCCTCTCCAGCAGCCCTAACGGAAAAAGCAAAAACAGCCTCTGCTTTAGCATCCTCCAGGACTGAGTGCACGGTATTCTTCCAAGCAACTGTTTCCTTGCAGGCAATGTGATCGATCCTGTATTTCCCTTCCCAGCCCAAACCAAGACTGACATCGCCTATCAAGAGCCCATAAACTTTCCTCCCATAAAAGGGATACAGGGCCCTCAGCTTCCTTTCGCGTTTTAGCCCTCTTCTGTCCACTTTTCTGTTTGACCAAGAGCAGCTTGCAAGTGGAGGTGTAACGGCTCAGAAACTCCATTTCTTACACGTGACCCTTTCTCCTTTCTGTCCACCCACTCCCTTCCCTTAATCATTAAGCTCTACGACATCAGATTCAGGTCAGTATCACATTGTCTTTATAACAAAACCTAAAGTCTGTTAACCACAGAAACAGAGTTTCCATCAAGCAGATAACATCTTGATTTCAGTTGTGTTTCAGCCACCAGGTCCATGAAAGCTGGCCATGCCTTCATGAAACCAAACTGAACAATGGCCATGGCTGACATCAGGACCCGACACAATGATCAGCTGACTACCTCCTACCCTAGCCTCAACCAATCAGTAGTGACCATGACCCCAACTCCTTTAGCCACAATGATTAATGATTTTTCCTCTGTATAACCCATCTCCTGGAAGCCATTGGGGAGCCAGATCTTTGAGCACTAGCTCACCTGTGACTCTGGGTTTGGCGTCATTTCCTCAATTGATAAACCCTTATTTTCTTGGCTGCAAGCTCCTGTTCAAGTTTGGGCTTTGATGCACGAAGGCAAATGGTCCCCTTTAGTCTGTTAACAGGGCCCCCACCCCTCACCTCCAGACCAGGAACCAGCCCCCAGTAAGTGCCCCCATTTCAATGTTTTTGGGTTTTGAGTTAAGCAGCCCTATATTTAGGCCACACCCCAGGTTGCTGTCCTGCATGTCACCCACTAACAGCCTATCTCAATCTTGAGCAGGCTGTATACTTTATTTACTTAAAAAATTTTAAAGTATATTTTATTGATTATGCTATTATAGTTGTCCCAATTTTTCCCATTTTGTCCCCCTTCCCTGTTACCCCCCTTCCCTGCAGCAACCCCTCTCCCCCTTAATTCATAGCCATGGGTCATGCATATAAGTTCTTTGGCTTCTCTACTTCCTATACTATTCTTAACACCCCCATCAATTTTGTACCTTCCTGTTATGCTTTTTAATCCATGCGCCTTTCCCCCCATTTCTCCCCCTTCCCCCTCCCAGCTGATAACCCTCCAAATGATCCCCATACCTAAGATTCTGTTCCTGTTTTGCTTGTTTGCTTAGTTTGTTTTTGTTTTTGATTTTTAGATTCAGTTGTTGACAGCTGTGAGTTTGTTATCATTTTATTTTAATGTTCATAGGTTTGATCTTCTTTTTCTTAAATAAGTCCCTTTAACATTTCATGTAATAATCGCTTGGTGATGATGAACTCCTTTAGCTTGACCTTGTCTGGGAAGCACTTCATCTTCCCTTCTATTCTAAATGATAGCTTTGCTGGATAGAGTAATCTTGGTTGTAGGTCCTTGCTTTTCATCACTTTGAATACTACTTGCCAGTCCCTTCTAGCCTGCAAAGTTTCTTTTGAGAAATCAGCTGATAGTCTTATGGGAACTCCTTTGTAAGTAACTCTTCTCTTTTTTTTTTTCTTGCTGCTTTTAAGATTCCCTCTTTAACCTTTGACATTTTAATTATGATGTGTCTTGGTGTGGTCCTTTTTGGGTCCAACTTGTTTGAGACTCTTTGTGCTTCCTGGACTTGTATGTCTATTTCCTTCTCCAAATTAGGGAACTTTTCTTTCATTATTTTTTCAAATAAGTTTTCAATTTCCTGCTCTTCTTCTTTTCCTTCTGGCATCCCTATGATTCAGACAGATGTTGGCCCTTTTGGAAATGTCCCAGAGTCTTCTTACACTCTCCTCATTTTTAAAAAAAAATTCTTATTTCTTCATTCTGTTCTCATTGAATATTTATTTCTTCCTTATGTTCCAAATTGTTGATTTGAATCCTGGCTTCTTTCCCTCCACTATTGGTTCCCTGTGGATTTTTCTTTATTTCACTTAGTGCAGCTTTCATTTCTTCCCTTACGTTTTTGCCATACTCAATGAGTTCTCTGAGCATCCTGATCATCAGCATTTTGAATTCTATATCTGATAGGTTGGCTATCTCTGTTTCATTTAGCTCTTTTTCTGCGTTTTGGTCTGTTCTTTCATTTGGGCCATATTTCTTTGTTTCCTCAGTTTAGCAGCCTCCCTGTGTTTGTTTCTGTGTATTAGGTAGAGCTGCTTTGACCCCCTGTCTTAGCACACCTGTTAAGTTGTATGAGATGGAGCTTTAGGTTTACCAGAATGAGGCAACATGCCTCACCGCTTTGTGGCTCTGTAGGGGGTGAGGGGTCAGAGAAGGGACAATGCTGCTACCTGGCTTCTGGAAGCTTGCCTGGCACTCGCCTCATTTCTAGTCAATTCATTCATTTCCTGTATGTGACTAGCTCCCCTCTAGCTGTTGCCCTGGTGGAGATTCCCAGAGTGAGTGGGCCTGTGTATATTTTAAGCCCATATGGGCCCTTTAAATGAACTCTCCTTAGAAACTGGCAGTTTCTTCCACAGCCCCAGTCCCGACTGGTTTTCACAGCCAGAAGTTACGGGGCATTATCTTCCCAGTGCTGGAACCCTGGGCTGCACGGTCTGGTCTGACGCTGGGATCGCTTGCTCCCAAGGTATCTCTCCAATTTTTTTCCACCACCTGTGAATGTGGGACCACCTGTTCCACCACCTCTGCCGCCACTGCCACTTCTCACCACACTGTGTCCTCTCTGCTGCATCTCCCCATCTATGCCCCTCCTACCCACCTGGATGAATTTGGCTTCTTTAAATCCTCAGTTGTCAGATTTCCATACTGTTCGATTTTCTGGCAGTTCTGGGTGTTTCTGGTTTTGAGGTTAGTTGTGATTCTTCTTGTGGTTGCACGAGGAAGCAAAGCATGTCTGCTTATGCCTCCATCTTGACCAGAAGTCAATCTGTATAATCTTTTGTTTTTAATCTGTCATTTCATTCACTCTGTTTCCTCTGCAGAGCTGAAGCCAATAGGTCACTTGCTATCTGAGGTTACAGAGACCTCAGGAGCCCATTTTAGGATTTGACCAGAAGACTGAGGAGGTGCCCAGGGCCAGCTCTCTGGAGGTGAAACCCAGGTCACAGAGGCGATCTTTCTGGGCTCTACTGCTGCCCCCTTACTTTGAGCAACTGCAAGTCACTCCAAACCAACTCATTCCCTCCATTTCCCTCTTTCCTCCTCTTTCACACTCTAAAAAAATGAATATGCTGCTGCGATTCATGATCACAGAGTGAAGATCAAGCCTATGAAATGCATGATTAGTGAAATCAGGTGCACTTTATACAGAACATCTTCCCCAACCCTCTACACCAAGGATTGCTCCACCAAGATTTTCAAGGCCTCTGCCCATCCTCCTTTTGGCCTTCCAAACCCAGGCAGGCCTGAGCCAACAAGTCCCCCAGCCACTCCCACACTCATAGAAAGGTTAAGAAACAGGACTGACTGGTTCCACCCTTCCTTCCCCTTCCTAAGCTCTCTATTCCCCTGGGGCTTGACACCCCACCCAGCCACCAATGACATCCTCCTGCTCAACCAACTATGCTCTCACACTTTCCTCACACTCAGGCCATCTGATTTTGGCTCCCCCATTCTCCCCTCCCTGAAACATCTTTGATAATAATTAAATGTAATTTAGTGAGAGACTGAATATACCAATGGGCAATGGCCAGACCATATGTAAAAATAGAACTCTGACCCACAACCTTTAGCAATCAGTCCAGGAAGTCAAACCACAATTTCTACAGCAATTGGTCCCAAATGGTCAGTACTTAATCAATAACACCAAGCTTCCCTAATTTGTGCTCTCTCCACCCCCACCTCCAGCCTTCCACCTTAGGACTAATCAGAGAAAGCCAAATAGGCTCCCCTAAGCAGTCATAGAGGACTCCTGCTGGTAGTCAGCTGCCTGCAGCTTCCCAATGCCAACATCCCACAACTAGGGCCTTCCCTCTTGTTCGGCTGTGAAGCTTTTACACTCCCCTGCCTGCCTTTCGGTCTCTGACAGATGTGATGGTGGCTGACTCTCTTGCTATATAGTAAGCTCTGAATAAATTGCTGTGCCTGTTCTCATTTGGGTGATCTTCATTTATTTCCATACCAGGTTCTTAACACAAGCCACAGTCCCTACTCACACAGAGCTCTCAGTCCAGTAAACAATCACACCAGCGGAAATGTATAGAGTATCATAGAAATGCATAAGTAAATAGTGTGTAAGTGTCCCATACAAATACAGTACGAAGGCATAGGCATAGTGTTGCTGGTGCTGCAGAGGTGACTAGCGAACTCCATGGGGCTTCCAGGGAGGAAAGACAACTGGGCTGGTTTGGAAATATGAGCAGATTCACTAAGGAGATAGCTGTGGGGTAAGGAAAAGGCAGTCAGCGCTCCATTCTCCTTTCACCCCTTTCCAGAGACTCAGCTTTCCTACTTGTAGACCAACTTTGCCTTTTGACCTGGTCCATGAAATATCTCATTTATTTTTGCATCTTTATTTTCTCCCTTCCTACTAAATAATACCCCTGAGTCTAAAATGACCTGGGTCTGCTTTACTTGTTTTACTACCCTCACCTCCTCAAGAAAAAAATTCTTGCCCTGACTTGGCCAGCCCCATTGAATGCTACCTTCTATTTCCTTCTAACTTCTTTAAAGAGCATCCGCTCTGCAGCAGAGGTCTCTGCGCTCTCTAGAACCCCCTGCATCTGATTCTCACACTCACTGCTCTGCTGGTACTGGCTCGCCACTGACCCAAGCCACCAAATCCAAAGCCTTCTTCTCCGTCTCCACCCCCTCGTCTTCTCCTCCCCTGGTGCTATGCTAACCCAGTCTTCCTCTTACCTTAGTGGCTTCGGCTCCTTTTCCTCTACCTGCACCCGCCATCTAAACTTGATCTTCCCCAAGAATCTGTCCTTGGCCCTCTTACTCTTATTAACCACAGGCTCCAAGTGACCACCAAGCTTACATTATTTGGACACAACTACTGTCCACAGTCTTCAGTCCCCACTGATTTCATCTGAAAGCCCTAATGTTACTTCCAATTCAAGGTATCTAAAATAGCTAGTCATTTTTTTTTCCCAAATCTTTTTGCTTCTCCTACAGAGCCACAGAGCCAAGTCACCCAGTCCCCAACCCTTACTGTCATCTCTCATCTTCTGGTCCCTCTGTTCCACCATCTTAGCCCAACAATTCAATGAGACTACATTGGGAAGTCTCCTAGGCTAGAGTATTAACACAAAGATTCTGGGGGGTGAGGGAAGGTAAAGAAGAGTAAAGGGGGGATAAATGGCGATGGAAGAGATGACTTGGGGTGGTGAACACAGTACAATATACAGATGATGGATTACGGAATTTATTCCTGAAACCTATATAATTTTATTAACCAATCTCACCCCAATAAATTCAATTTAAAAAATTATATGTATCCTGACCAGTGTGGCTCAGTTGGTTGGGCATTGTCTCACAAAGCAAAAGGTCACTGGTCCAATTGCAAGTCAGGGCACATGCCTGAGTTGCAGGTTTGGTCACCAGTCATGGCACATGTGAAAGGCAACTGACTGATGTTTTTCTCACACATTGATGTTTTTTTATCCTTCTCTCCCTCCCTTTCCCTCTTTCTAAAAATAAAAAATACAATCTTTTAAAAAATTATACATGAAAAATAAAAAAAAGATTCTGAAATAGGCTCCAAGCATCTACAGGCTTTTATGTACATTGCCATGGGAGACAGCTTAGGGAAGAAAGTTAGAAAGCCTACCAGAGCATCTGATGTACAAAAATGGCCACTTCAGGAGGTTGAGCCATCAAGAGAAACACAGACCAGTGATGGTAAAAGTGCCCAGATAAAGAAAATTTGGGGTCCGGGGTGACCAGGAGTCTGAGCTGCAAAGTACCTCTCATTTTTCCTTATGTAGAAGTTTCCTTCCTCTTCAGGACCAGTGTTTGCTTTCATTAAGGAAGTTGGAGGGTTTCCTTATAGCTGCTTTTTATGTCACTCTCTGTACAACGACCAGCAATGACTTCCAATGGCTTCCCACTTCCCAGAAACAACTAAATCTAAATGACTTGGTCTTCCAGTTAAGGCACTCTGCCTTCTGGTTAAATCCAATCTGCTTTTCTACCCCTACTTTCCAACCATCTCCTTACATACCAGTCAATCTGAACTGCAGGCCCTTTGCTTTTGTGCCCCATGTGCTTCCTGGCCAGGCTCCTCCATCTGCAAGTCATTCATTCTACATGTATTTGTGGCACACTCACTGCTATGAGCTGGGATGCCTTTTCTTCATCTTCCCATATCCAAATATTACCAACTCTTGATAGTCTGGTTACAGGGTCACCTCATCCACCATGCCACCAGATTCCCCCAGCTAGAAGTAATCATTCCCTCCTCTGACCACGAATGGCATTCTGTCTTCTCTAGTATTCAGACATGCCACCACCCTTAGATGTCTGAATGCTATATTCAACACTGCGTTTGAATGTGGTGGGGGGCGGAGAACTACTCCAAGTGCCTGGAAATGTATTATTTGCTTGTCTGTCTCCTCCACAATATGAACTCAATTAAGTCCAGCACCAAGACCTCATCACATCATGCACAGGGAAACAAGGACCATCTATTGAATTAATTAATGAATACTTTCTTCCTGTAAACTTTGTTACACTTTTTTCTCACCATATTAGCATCTAGTTCTTCATCAAGGTGAAAAAATTAAAAGGTAAAAAGAAAATTGCTTCGGGTCTAGAATTTATCGTGCAAAAGCCACAGCAGGGCCAGAAGCGTGACTCTGCAGCCGGAACGCCCTTCCACGCCGGGTGTGGCTCTCCCCGGGGCGCCGCTAGTGCCCTGTCCCCACCTCGCCTCAGGTCCCTCCGGGACGCAAGCAAGGCCACCTCTAAACAGGTCTCTCAGGAGGCCCTGGGGCGGGGACAGGGACGGGGAAGCCCAGGCGGGGAGCTCCTCCTGCTTCTTGGAGCCCCGCCTTCCCGATCCTCAACGGCCGGAGCTGCCCCACCTGCGCTCCCCGTTCGCCCCCGCGCTGGTCAGGCCCAGGGGCGGGGAAAGCATCCCGGCAGCGCCCAGACCCGTGGGGGCCCAGCAAGGACCCGCGGCGCTCGGGGGCTGCGCCCGCTCCCGCCCGCACTCACCGTCGGCGCCCTGCGCTCCAGTCGCGCCGCGGGCCAGGCCGAGCAGCAGCAGGAGCGGCAGCAGGCGGCGAGGCGGGTGACCCAAGCCCCCGGGCCCCGGGCCCATGCCGCCGCCGCGTCCCTGCCGGCGCGCCCGCGTCTCCTCCTGGGGCCCCGAGGCGCCGAGATAAGGCGGCGGGCGCCGCGGGGTGGGGACCGGACCGGCCTCTTCCGGCGCCGCGCTGGGGAGCGGAGGGCGCCCCGGGGTCCCGGGGAGGTTACGGGGCCCGGCCTGCGCTCCCGGCCTCGGCAGACGCTCGTTCATTCACTCGCCCCTTCACTCATTTGTGCACCAGCCAGGCGCGAGGTGGCCCTGGGGGTACTCAGCAGGCTAGGAGACAGGGGCGCGTTACGTTCCAAAAGTGGGGGCAGCCACCCGGCAGGTAGTGACACAGCCGAACAGAGGGTCCCGGACTGTGCTAGAAGGAAGCGTCCATCGTGCCTTAAGCATGTGAAATGAACGTGGCATCCAAGCTGGTCGGGGGCTCAAGGAGGAACCCCCCTGGATGGCAAAGGAAATGTGGTGAGGGACAGAAAGAGCAGGCATCTTCCAGGAGGTTGAAGAGACCTGGGGTGAGGTGGCTGGAGCTCCAAGGGCAAGATGAGAGGGCGAGAAGCCGCCAGCCCAGGCTACCCAGGGCGACAGACTTGTCCAGGTGACAAGACCTTAAAGGGCGACAGAGTTGTGGTGGGGGAGGGGCTGGCAGGCGTTCCTGCTGCTCCAAGGAAGTAAGCTAAGCCCCTGAGGATGAGAAAAACGTGGGAGAGGAAACAAAGCAGGTAAGAGTCACGGACAATGAGACAGTGACAAGAGAGTGTATTTTAGATGTTTGGAGAGAGGCATCAAGATGCAGAAATAAATAAGAACTCATAAACCAAGTAAAAGGGGGTTGCAGAGAAGCTGTAACGGGTGTGACCATCAGGAAAGAGTCCCAGAGTCTGCTCCGTAGGTTGTGGTTGGGGCTGGGGAGGCAGGGAGACCCGCCTGGCCCTGCCGCGGAATCCAGGCAGGAGAGGACATGTCCAGGATCAGGGCAGTGGCGGAGTACGGAGAGACGCGGCAAATGAGAGGTGGTGTTGGGTGGGACTCACTGGATTGTATGACCAGTAGAATGGAGAAGAAAAGAGAAATTACAGATGTCACCTAAACGTCTGATTGGGGCAACTGAGTTGATGGTCATGGGAGTCACTGAGTCCAAGACCCAAAAGGAATTGTTATGAGTTGGGACAGAGAGAGACTGCAGAGGGAGAAGAGAGACGGTTCAGTTTGAAGGCTTTGAACTTGAATGTGTGATGTCTGTGGGTCTCTACAAGAGGAAGGCCCCCCACTACTTCACCCATGTCCTCGCTTGCTTTCTTTACCATGAGCCTGATCTAAATCTAACTACCCCAGGAACACACCCATATAAGGGCTAAATTTGTTGTGCAGCCTTAAAAAGTAGTAGTTAAAAATAAACTTCCTAGCCTCCTTTGCAGCAGGCATTCTTACTAACTTTTTGTTGTTGTTGTTCAGCAAAGATAAGAGCCTGCCTGAGGAGGAGGAGATGGGCAGTCTGGGTATGGCAGCCTATCTCCTGTTATTGAGACAAAGTTTTTGTTAAACTCAGCTCTCCGTGAACTTTGAAATCATGTAATTTTTTTCAACAAAAATAGATTCATTTAATAAACTTTTAAACCAATCTATATCTCTTCTTTTCCACCATGTCCCCCTGCAGAATAAATAAATAAATACACACACACACACACACACACACAAATATATTTAACATGGGTGATGTTAGGGAAAATAGTCCAAATCTTAAATAGGTTTTCATTTTATATTTGCATGAGTCATATTTTTAATATTTGGAAAATTTTATGTTAGCACAATTCATGTTACTCTTATATTTTACATTAGACTGTATGGCTTTCATGAATTCTTTTTATTGGCTCATTTTATGCTTTCAAACAAATATTAAAAACAAAACTTCTTACCCAATGGTGAGTTTATGGAATCACAAAATGAAAAAGGATCTCCTCATAAGTACTTGTCACTAGAATTAAAAAAGACTAATGGACCAGAATTAAATTGGGAGCAGAGAAATTATTGTTGAGAAAATATTTAGCTTAAGAAAAAGGTTCTTGTTTTAAGAGAGCATGGCCAATATATCAACATCTTCTGAAACAGAATTTAGAGAGAACTCTCTTTTTCTGTGACATCTAGCTATTAAGGACTTCATCAAAAATAATTTTCTTTTGGTTTTAAGATAGCATTTTATACCCTGAAAGTTCTCTCTCCTCTCCTTCCCACACCAGGTAAAATGACCAAAGGCACACACACATGCACATACCACACACAGTTAAATATTCAACAGTGCTTTCAAAAGAATGACCTCAATGAGCTAGATAGTTTTGAGGAATATATTGGATTAGATTTGCCACATGTGCTTCACAAAAATACCCACTAAAAGAGATGAGCAGTAGGGGGAAAAAAATTAAAATACATGCAATTTAAAACATTTAAAATAAGACACTTCAAGTTCTTTGTTCATATTAATATGCTGTGCAGAATTTATAATATTTTAAAATTTAATTCAGAACCACTATGTAGGAATTATTGAAAAAATACCAAGTACACTTTTTACCAGTTCAAAGCATTGTATTTGCTCACCTGTGTAAAAATTGTTTCATACAATCAGCTTCTTTAGGTTTTAAGCCATTCAAATACCAGTGCCTTGGCCTCCAGAAACACTGTCAGTTCCACATTTTTAAGAAATCATTTTTAACTTCATCTTTATAAATTTTTTAAAATAGTGCTTGCTTCAGCAGCATATATACTAAAAATGGCTTTTAAAATAATAATTTAGTCATCAGAGGGCCTTTATGTGGTTAGATAAAACATTTAACTCCCACTTAAAATATTGAGATTGCTGACCAATATCGGAAATGATCTTAAAGGACCTTGAGCAGGTATACATAACCAAGAGAACTTTCCAATTTGTTCCTGTCTCCAGTCATCTAGGGTTAGTATTGAAGACTTCCTTAGTGAATCTTGCTACAAAATTAAAACATTCAATGATAACAAAGGAATATTTGCACACCCAAATTCCTAGCAGCCTTATTCGCAATAGCCAAATATCCATCAAAGGATGAGTGGATAAATAAATGGGGTCTAACCATACAATAGAATATTATTCAGTCTTAAAATTCTGAGACTTGCTACAATGTGGATGAACCTTTGAGGGCATTATGCTAAGTGAAATAAGCCAGTTGGTTTTTTTTTTAAAAGACCAATACTATATGAGTCTACCCATGAAACATTTAGGGTAGTTGAATTCATAGACAGAAAGTAGAGGGGTGGTTGCCAAGGGCTGAGCAGAGAAGGGAAGGGGAGTTTGTGTTTAATGGGTAGAGAGCTTCAGTTTTGCCAGATGAAAAGAATTCTGTGGATGAATGGAGCTGATGACTGCAAAATAATTTTGAGTGTTCTTAATGCCACTGACCTGTACACTTAAACATGCTTAAATGGTTTAAAAAAAATCTATGACAAAAAATATAGGTGCCAATTTTTATTTTTATTTTACCAGACTGGCACTAACATATAGAACCTTCCAATCAATTTTGGATCCTGGTCAATCAGAATTACAAGAAAGTTCCCTTGGAAAGCTCCTTCCCCCACCCCCTGGGGCATAAGCGGAGGGGATTTTAAGGAACCCCTGAGTGGGCTGTGGGACAGGCAGGGGTGGGAAGGAAGAGGACAAAACAAATGGAAGGTGAACCCTAGTCCAGTATCTGTGGGGTTTTTCCCCAGGCTGCCCTTCGCTGTGTCTGCTTACAATGTGAAGTTAGGGGTTTGCCCAGTGGGTTCCCATCTGTGTATTAGACCAGAAGGAAAAGTGAACAAGGTGGCTGGATACCAAATATCCTAGAACTTTCCTGGAAAAATCTGTTGCTTGGTAATCACACTTGTAACCAGAAGTGATGTATAGCTTTTCCCACTAGAAGGCCTACAAATTGTAGATAAATTGCTTAGATGTGTTCTGAATATCTAATTGTAATGAGTTTGACATACTCCGGTGTGGAACTCATTGCCATAACAGGAATAATCTAAATGTTCGACGCCTTTGGAAAAAAAATACATTTTTTTAATCAGGAAAAGAAATTTAAATAAATGTTTGAAGACTTTGAATTATGTTGGTTGAAAACTTGGTGTTTGATAAAAGTGAGTCCCCCTGAAATACCCCACTCCACGCTTACACACATCTATCCCCTAGCTGACATGAAAGGACCACGTTGACACTCATCTCAAGTAGATCTTTCATGACCAACACAGGGACCTGTCTCTACAGAGAAATGGTCCTACTGATGGCTGTCTCTAAGTCAAGAGAAGGCAGACTTCTCCTTCTTGGATGCTCAGTGGCTCTCAGACCCATGTTGCCACGTGAGAAACAGTAGCATTACTGTCTTTTCAAACACACCTCTCCTACTTCCCAAACTCCCTGCCCGGTGTTAGTCTGTGGAACGTGGGAAGCAAATTGACTCTTGGCCACTGCACTTGCTGTTCTAGAAGCGGTGCTGTCTGACATGCAGCCCACCCAGAACACCAGTGTTCTCAGAAAAGCAAAACATGGATGGGAAGTGGCAGCTCAGTAGAGCAGGGAAGTCCCCTAGCTCTCCCCATGTTCACACTAATGCCATCCCTCCTCACTTTGTCCCAGCAAGTGCACTCAAATGGGACTCCACACCCTCAGGAGGAGCAGAAGATTCGGATTTGGGAGTCAACTTCAGACACTTTAACAGACTCAAGGTCAAGGAGCAGCTGTCATCATGCTCACCTGCCCTCCCCCAGACCTCAGGAAGTGGGAACACCAAGTGAGACTAGGGCCCTGTCACCCAGTCTGTCACGCACACACAAAATGTGCACACACCGTCACCCGCCTCACTTGAGGAAACCTCAGCTGTTGGTCTGTTTGTTTCACAAACCCTAAAAGGAAGCCTTGCTGACAGCTTATTTCCGGACCCAGGATCAGCTCAAGGACCCTTGCAGACACCCACAGGCCTGAGGAGAAGTGGGGCACATCCAGCAATGACCAACATGATTCTGAGGAAGCCCATGACAGCTGTGAAGGCTGATTGAGCTGCTTTCCTCGGTAAATACCAGCTGACAGTAAGGACCCATAACACTGACATTGGCAAATAGTGCAATCTTCATAAGACTTTATTCAATTATTTTGCAGTGGACTTAGCTGTAGGGTTTACTGGTTTCTTTGCTTTCTGCTGTTTCTTGTGCTACAATTTCCTCTTTCCCCCTCTTCCTCTTTCTTCATCTTCTTTGGTACATCTTTGAGTATCTCTATCAGAAAGTATTCTGAATGGTAAACTTTCTGAATCTTTAAATGCCCAAATATATCTTGATTTTGCTCTCAGAATTTAATTATAGGTTAACTGAGTATAGAATTCTGAATTCAAAATAATTAAAGGGTAGGTTAACGGAGCCTAGAATTCTGGGTTCAAAATAATTCTCTCTGAATTTTGTCTCTCATCATTAGTGTTACAGATGAGAATCACAGGCTAATTTGGTTATAAATTCCTTTCCAGTGATGTGTCTCCCATGATTCCCATACCAAGCTTTGGGGATTTTGTCTTGATTCTTGAAATTCAGAAATTTCATGAGGCTATGGCTTTTCATTATTTTTGCCCAGCACTCATTGGTCCCTTTCAGTCTGTAGATTCAAGCTTTTCATTAGCAGAGACATTTTTTTTTCATTTGGTTCTTTGATTATTTCATTCTCTCTATTCTTTCTATTTATTCCCTTCTGGAATTTGTGGTAGGCAATTCCTAAAAACTTACCTCTAGCCTCTCTGACTCAGTATTTATCCTATTTTCTTCATCTTCTTTGCCTTTATTCACTGAATGAGGGAGACGACCCCAACTCAATCTTCCTGTTTGCCAATTTGATCTTCACCCATACTTATTCTGTTCTGCCATCCATCTGTTGAAATTTCTTTTTTAATTTTGGCAAGCATGCTTTTCATTTCCAAGAATTATGTTTCTTTTACAGAATGCCTTTAATTTCTGTAGAGGTGATGACTTCTTGAATTCCCCTGAGTATACCAACTAGAGTATTTTAAAGTTTCTTCCTGCTTACCTCCGTTTCATCAGGACGTTACTTATTTATAGAATTGGATGAGTCTTCTGCTGATTTTCCTCAGGTGTTTCATGATGGTTGGCTGCCTGCTCTTATTTTCTACGTGAAAGTCTCACATGTTTAGAATTAGTACTTTTGGTACATTTCCCCAGCCCAGATGAAAATTGTTTCCTTAGGAGTAAATCTGGTGACAGTGGTCCCAGCTCCAATCACTCTGGGAGGGGGAGGGGGAACTGGGCTGTGGCTACTTTCTCCAGCTCCAGTGCCTCCTCTGGGAGTTCTTTGTATCATGACTCTCATCTTATTGATAAGCAGTAAGCGTTACTTAAAATGTTCACTTTGGGGGGAAAATGCACCCCTAGCCACTTCTAGAGCAGAAGACGGGTGCTGATGTTTTTGCTCACTATCATACCAGTTATTTCTGCCTGTCCCTGCTGTCTCTGAGCTTGAGGTTATTCTGGAGTTCTAATTAGAAAATTCACTTTTTTGGAGGTACTCTTTGCTTTTGTGGGGTTGTAGGCACTTTGGCGCTTTCATATAATCTGATCACATTTGATCATCTCTATTTTGGTACTCTGATAATAATATCCTGTCTGGACTTCCAGGGCTGCTTTCAACTGATTCTTCTTTCCTTCCCATTAAGAAAAAAAAAAAAAAAAAAAAAAAAGATATCATTTACATACAGTGAAATACATAGATATTAAGTGTAAATTGCTACTTTCAAAGTCCCCTCTATGTCACATTCAGCACTTATTTGCCTGTCTTTCCCTTTAGACTCTAAGTTGCTCTCAGTCATGCCATATTAACCAGCCATCCCTGCATCTGGCAAAACTCCAGGTACCTAGTAAGTGTTCTGCATATTTGGGGAAGGGAGAAAGGAGTGGGGTCAGTCATGTCGGTCAGAGGTTGCCAGTGGGTGTTAATATGCAGCTCAGCTGCACATCCTTGGGGCAAGCTGGTGTAGAAAAGCATCAGATTAGTCATCTCTCTGCATGTCTCATTTCCTGTTCATTCAAGGGCTCAGTGGTTTCTAGATGATATGTCCCCAGATGACTGTCTCCCACACTCTCTCCAGGACTCTGACGATGCCCCACATTGTACTGACTTGCTCACACAGTTGTTTTAAAATGGATATGAGTGAGAGAGACTTTGAATCTGTGCCAAAGGGGTAATGGAAAAGGGAGCATGTATTAGCCAGTTCAAAAGATTTCTTATGCTTTGATTTTCTCTGGCAGGTTTGTAGAATAAACCTTAAGCACTCACAGGTAATTTTTTAAATCAAATTATCCTTTCACATCATGGTAGCTACTTCTTGAGTACAATTTGCCAATAGCAGCCATAACATCAGGCTGACAGGCCAGAAACCTTACATGCTCACAAATCGCAAGTCACCCATCATCTAAATCAAGCCACCCACGCCTGCCAAACAGGCTAGCTCTCCACATTACCGACTCACCAGCTGCTCCCCAATCCCCTCTGCTTCATAGCCCTGCTGTGTTCTATTTCGGGGACTTCTGGTTCAAGCGACTTACAATGAACCAAAACACTGAAAGCAAAACTGAAATGTATTGGCTCCCGAAACCAAAAAGGTCCCCTGACAGACCTGACGTCAGGTGTGATGTTGCCCTCACGGAGCGGCTGGATTCCAGCTCTTCCCTCTCAGCCCTGCCTGCTCCATTCTCAATTTCCCCTCATGACTGTAGCATGGCTCCAGCAGGATCCTCTCAGCTTCAGATCCGTGGGGCAGAGAAAGCTTCTTTCTCTTACCCAAGAGTGACAGAGAAACTCTATTTCTCACTGGGGACAAATGCCCATAGCTAAACCACTGCCCTGGATAATAGGATCAGTAAATAACCTAGAGCAGCAATCTTCAACTAGTGTGCCCCAAGAATTGTTTTTAAAACATGCAATACCTGACTCTTTAGTTAGGGCCACTGACCTCTTTTCCCTTAGATTGTCGAATTTAAAAAAATGACCACAGCCTGCACAACAATAGCTGTTCACTGTGTGCATCAAAGTGATACCTAATTTTGTGTCAGATTGCCAAAAAATATAATATATCCTTTGGTGTGCCGCAGGATTTTAGTAATCAGTTTATGTGTACCATGAGATGAAAAAGGTTGAAAACGGCTGGCCCAGAGCCACCAGGGCCCCTCCTCAGTGTGGTGTCAGCCTCATCCAAACCCCAGGAACCGAGCTGGGGAGAAGAGGTTCCCAACGGAAATACAGGCTAATGTTTTACCAGAAGGGTAAATGTGCTAGATAGCAGAACCGGAAGGTGTGACTAAGCTGTGAACGTGCTGGCTAGGCAGCATCCCTCTCTTTTCAGTTTAACTAGCCTGCCTTTCCCAGATGGCACCTTATTGGAGCCGGACCTGCTGTCCACGTCGCATTCTTAGGACGAGGCTTGGCGTTGCTCATCATTCTGGGTAACTACTTTTCATGTGGTTGTTTTAAACTTATGTTCCTGAAGAGTTTACTGTATACCCCAAACTAAGCACAATACACTGGAAATAGTCTGATCAGTGTAGAATCGAGTGGATCTTTTCCTGCAGGTCCTGATAGTAAACCCTTGTAATATCCTCAGATTTCATCTAATTCAATTGTAGGACCTTACATGGGTACGCACTACATTTTACATTATTAAGTGCAGTCCACTGCATGTGCCATTTGGCCTTCCAGAACACGACAACTCCAGAATGCACTATAAGTGGCTTTCTGGAGACTAACTCACGACCTCCAGGAATACTGAGCCTGAAGTCACCTTGGTCTAGCTCCCAGGACCTCTCTAGGTGGTCTGGAAGGCTTCTGTAAACCACACATTCCATTTGTAGCCCCTGCAAAGACGTAGGAAGGACTATGGCTTCTAGATCACCCTAAATTTTAAGAGGCATTTCCTTCAGGCTTAAGAAAAAGGCTGATGGGGCCTCAGGAAAAGGCCTTCCAGCTGCCAAGATAAGGAAAGTTATCATTAAGGACCAGGCCATTAAGCTAGAGCCTAAAAAATGAATAGGTTTTCAACAGGTGGCAATAGGGACACAACAAGGAACACAAGATAGAGAGAAAAGGTCTTTTCTTTGAAAGAACTGCACATGAAGAAATTTGCTAAGGGATGGAGGTATCTGATCTGCTATGGACACTGTGAGAAGAAAGTCAGAAATTAAAAGGAAGCTAAACGGAAAACTTGGCTGTGCCGAGCCCTACGCCTCCACGCTCTCACGCAACTTCCCCAAGAAATGTCTCCAAAGCCAGGAGGCTTTTTAATTTCAGCAAGAGGAGCCCCTCCCCTGAATCCCACTTTTCAGAGGGTCCTGCCTGTTACAAACATATTTTTGAAAAATTACATGTATTGATGTACAAAGTAGCACTTTCTGGTTCATGATCTGATTATAAAAGTAATACAGGTGAATAGTGGTACTTTTTTTTTTTTTTTCTTTTTGGAGAAATAAAGTCTTTACTGGGCTCAGACCAGGAGCCTGAAGGTCCTAAGGCTCTCTGGGTATTTGTCAATTTTCTTTTCTACGTTCTTTTTGCCTGTTTCCATAGGCTTATGAGCTGTGCTGCCTTCGGCAATGGATCTTGGCCTCCTTTCTCGTCTCCTGGGTGGCCTGCACTGCCTGGGTCTTCCAGACAACCTTGTGATCCAGGGTGGACTTGCACAGAGGCTTTGGGTGCAGAGCGTGGAGGACGGTCAGAACCACCCTCTGCTTTTCTTGTCATGAGGTCCCATCTAATGCTTGAGGCGCTCAGTGTTGCCTTGCCTGGCTTGGTCATGGGGGCAGCCTGCCGCGCACTATCCAGATGCTGCTGTTGGAAGCTCGGGAGTGGAATGGGTTGGTGTTCTCCCTCTGGCAGGAGGAAGGCCAGGTACTTGAACTTGTTTCTGTAGAAATTGCCAGAAATGTTGATGCCCTCACAGCGTACAACCCCCAGCTCCAGGCCCAGCAGTAGTACCTGCTTGGCCATGATGGGCTGCCAGATGCATGATGGGTCTGGGCCATTGAGCAATGGGACCTGTCCTTCTGCCATCTCCCGCAGCTGCCTGGGGGAGAGGAATGTTTTAATACAGAAAATTATAAAGGAGAAAAGATTTAGTATAAACATAAAAATTAAATTATTAAAAATCACACAAATGCCCCATCATTCAGAATACTGCTCTTAGCATTGGCATAGCAACCTGTCGCTCTAAACACCCACTCCCACGGGTAGCCCCACCCAGACTCAGGAGATGCTCCTTCCCATAGACTGCCCCACGTTCTTGAAACAAGAGGTGGCTGCTTTCAAAACCTGGGAAGTTGCTCATTTTATCACTGCTCACAGCAGAGGCAGGCACTTTAAAATGGAGGGAGGATTGAGAAGAGAAAGCCCATAAAGAGAGAAGACAGGTTAATTGATTTATTAAATCCCTTCTCTGTGATAGTCCGAATGTAGCAGATTCTTGCCTGGGGAAGTACATTTCCCAGTAGTGCTGAGTGTCCATTTTCTGCTTTTCTTCATGTTCTATCTAATTCATGGCTCTAGAGGTACTCACACATTTGGACAGTTTTTGCAACAGTTGCTCATGACAGCCGAGGAACACTTAAAACTTTAACAATTCATGTGACTTTAACATTTGTGAGTAAATAGGTATAGAACTAATGTGGGTGGTGCATAATACCAGTTCTTTATGTTGGCAACTACATGATATTAAAGGCTAGAATCGTGAGATCTATTTTTATAGAAAAAGCTAATAAGATTTAATCAGGTCTTTACAAAATTAAATTAAAAGTCAGCTTTGTTGAAATTATTTGATTTAAAATGTTAATATTAACTAATTTAATTTGTATCTTACTCTTAATTTTAACAGAGGGTTTTGAATATTTTAGAATATCTTGAAAATGTATTTGAATAATTAATTTTTATTTTGATTTACTGTTTTTGATCAAGTATGTTCAAGTTTTGTGTCCTGTGAACACAATTACATTTTATTTTTAATCCTGCATGATTAAATCTGGCCTACCACCTGTTTTTATTTAATAAATAAAGTTTTATTGGAACACAGATATGCTGCTCAACATTTATACGTTGTCTATAGCTGCTTTCATGTTACAGTGGGAGAGTTGAATAATTTTCACATTAACCATATGGCCCATAAATCTAAAATTTTTACTATCTGGTTCTTCATAGAAAAAGTTTGCCACCCTCTGCTTTGGATGAGTACTGCCAAAGAATACAAATTATGTGAAAAGCTCTAATGTCAACATCATTTTCTGAAATAAATACAAAAACCCAAATGTTATGGAATGAATATATAAATCTTATAAATTATGCATGTCATCCAAACATCACTGGCTTTGCAACAGGACACCCAGACATGTGCATAATAATTAGATTTAGTCATCTTTCAAAGCCTGCCAACTTTCAGCCATATATATAAAAGTCAGAGCTTTTCAACAATTTTTCAATTTTGTATTTAGGAAGGTGTATTTCTCTATATGAGGTATGTTTACTCTTATCCCTGACTCTGCAAACATAGGGGCAGGACTGCCAGCATGTACTCTGAAATGTGCCAGTGTTCTGCCACATTGAGGGCTTGAGAGATGGCCCCCTGTATGGAGGGCACAATCCCAGAACAATAACACCCCTTACCCTGTGCCCTGCTTCAGGTTGGGTGGACTCCTCTCCTCTTCTGCAACTGACCAGTGGGAGCAGCTTTAACCCTTGAAGCCCACGTGAATTTTCAGGCCAGGTGTGTGGGAGGCTATGGCCTTGGGAGGAGCTCCTGAGAGACTGTCAGCACAGGGACAGCCCTCCTGGCCACACTAGCAGCCCTGCATTTCCTCCACCAGCTGTGGTCTCCTGGCACGGCCTGGGCTCAGTTCTGCTCTGCCCACCCCAGCAGAACCTGCATGCCAGCAAGAGCCATCGGTGTCTCCTCAGCTCAAAATGTCAGGGTCCATCCATCTTTGCTGTTGGAGGTGGCAACTGTTCACAAAATGTCAGATAAGCTCTCCTTAACTGTTGCCAGATTTGGCCAAAAACAATACAGGATGCCCTATTAAATTTGAATTTCAGATAAACAACAAATGCTGTTTCAGTATAAGTAATCATGCAATTATATTGCATAATATGCCCCATGTGTCACATCTCAGACAAGGCATTTAATAACAGGGACAGTGAAGAATCATTGCTCTTTCCCTGCTGAGGAGACCTTGGAGGCCACATGTTTTAGATGATATAGCTAAAAGATGGATGTTAGTTGCCCAGCCTGTAGAAATGAACTTTTATTCCTTGTTGGAAGCTGCGAATATTAAGGGCTTATCAGTTACCAGAGCATCACGTGGACTCTCCTGTTACATCATCCAAGATCCTGCCTAGACTTCACTCCGGCCCCTTCCTTCCATTGTGCTCCTGGTGTTTTTGCAAACCCCTCTCTTACAATACTTCATAAATGCCTAGTCAGTTATCTTTCTCCCTCTAACCAGGCACAGGAGCCTTGTCTTATTTGACTCTGTGACCACAGGAACGCACATAACAAGTATTGGATACTTGAGGGTGTGCTGAATGAAATGATTGGCCAGTAATTTCCCAAGTTTAGAGCCAGGAGTTAGCGTCACACTTGCCTTGGTCTCACTGAGGATAAACCCTCTCCAGGGTTTATCTCTGCTATTCCATAAATAAAGGATCACCTCCCTAGAACAAGGCTGCAATCTTGGGAAATTGGATTACATGTAGCTGTGTTCTTTATATAGTGGCTGGTAATCAGAAGAGCAAGAGATGGTGAGTGATGACATTCACTTTTAGTCACAAATTAAAAGAGAAACATGACAATGACATTTCCACTGTGAGAGAAAAGGTAGCCTGGCATTCGGCAGCCCTAGTCACAAGGCTGTGTTCACATCCTAATCGTCTATACTTCCCCAGGATGTCTTGTCCCTGATGTAGAATGTCTGGGTCCACAGTCTACTTAGAAAAAAGAAGGAATTATCATTTCCCTAAATGTTTGCTCTAGATCAGTGATCCTCAACCAAAGGGTGGGAAGGGCACTTATCGGAATCTCAGAATGAGGGAAAACAGACAAAATATTTTTTATTTTAAAAACTAATTTTCCATCATAGAGGAAAACATAGGCAGGAAATTTTTAGATAACCCATGCAGCAATATTTTTGCCGATATATCTCCGAGGGCAAGGGAAATACAAGAAAGAGTAAACAAACAGGACTACATCAAACTAAAAAGTTTCTGCTCAGTGAAAGAAAACATCAGCAAGATGAAAAGGGAACCAATTGTATGAGGAAAACATATTTGCCAGTATTACCTCGGACAAGGGTTTGATCTCCAAAATATATAAAGAACGTATATGACTCAATACCAAGAAGACAGACAATCCAATTGAAAAATGGGCAAAGGACCTAAACAGACACTTCTCCAAAGAGGACATACAGAGGGCCCATAGGCATACGAAAGGATGCTCAACATCACTAGCCATCAGAGAGATGCAAGTTAAAATCACAATGAGATACCATCACACACCACTCATAACAGCCATCATTAACAAATCAACAAACAGTAAGTGCTGGCGAGGATGCGGAGAAACGGGAACCCTAGTGCACTCTTGGTGGGAATGCAGACTGGTGCAGCCACTGTGGAAAACAGTATGGAATTTCCTCAGAAAACCACAATTGAACTGCCTTTTGACCCAGAGATTCCAGTCCTGGTATTATACCCTAAGAATCCTTAATCATCAATTCAAAAGAACCTATGCACCCCTATGTTCATAGCAGCGCTATTCACAATAGCCAAGTACTGGAAATAGCCTAAGTGCCCATCAGTGGATGAGTGGATCAAAAAACTGTGGTACCTTTACACAATGGAATACTATGCAGCAGAAAGAAAGAACTCCTACCTTTTGTGACAGCATGGATGGAACTGGAGAGTATTGTGCTTAGTGAAATAGGCGGTGAAAGACAAATACCATATGATCTCACCTGATACAGGGACCTAATGAACAAAACAAACGAGCAAAACAGAACCAGAGGCATGGAAACAAGGAACAGACTGACAGTGACCAGAGGGAAGGGGGAGAAGGAGGGAAAGAAGGGAAAGGTCTAGTCAAGGAATATGTATGAATGACCCATGGACGTGGACAACAGGGTGGGGACTGACTGTTGGAGAGGGGGGAGGTGGGCGGGGTGGGGGAGAGCAATGGAACAACTAATAGAACAATAAAAAAAAAATGAAAAAATAAAATAGAAGAAATAGAAAAAAATAAAAATAAAAACTAGTTTTTCCAATACAAAATACCAAGTGTGACATGCTAGGATGATAAGCATGTGGAGAATGCGGAAGGAGAAAGTATTCAGAACAAGCTGTTGAACCAGCCTGGAGCTCAGCACACATTTGCCTAAGGGTGTTATTTGTCTTGCATGTTTGGTGCCGTCTGTGCTACAGTTCCTACTGCAAACACAAAGCAGGTGTTCTTTGTCTTAAGGGGAGTGCAGGTTTTTATTTGAAAGCAAGTTCTGATTTTGAGTCCTTAAGACACGGCGAAAAAGACGTGACTTTGATGAGCGTTAGAAGATGAAGCCGCAGAGACCATTCTGTTGGGCAGTTTGGCTACGAATGGGGAAGATAAGAACTAGAAAGGCAGGCACAGAAGCACTGGGGATTTCATTCCTTGTCTTTAGATTGGAGAGACTTGAGCATGTTTAAAAGGCTAATAGGAAAATGCAGTAGAGCAGACGAGGTAGAAGGAACAGGAGAGAATGGACAACAGACACAGATAACGGAATGTGGAGAGAACACAGGAGGGAAAGAAGGGAAAAGGACAAAGAATCGGGGTGGTTGCCCTGAGTTTTAAGAGTCCCTGGCAGGTTGCCGAGGACTGCAGCCCTTCAAGTCAATTAGAGGCTGAGCAGGAAACCCGATGTGCCTACTTTTGTGAATATGTGAACAACGATGTCAGATTTGTACAAATGTCTTCAATTCCACACTAAAGTTTGTGGGTGGCCAAAGAAATAGTCACCTGACTAAATTTAGAAACTATTACCCTACCTTGAGGAGAGGATAGCTTTTTCAAACTTTTCAATAAAGGCTAACTTGAAATTGAGCTTGTTTTGTTTGGAATATAAAACCAAAGCCCAGAAGACATTGAATCTGAACTGTAAAGGCAGACATACCAATTCTTGTTTGCTCCTTTAAGCACTCCTAACAAAAATCCATTTCTAAATTCTTCTAGTTGATATTGAAATGTCATCTCATTTTCTCATCTTGACGATGCTCTACAGGATGGATTTTGAGAGTGGTTTTCAAGAAAAACCAATTCCCACCTCATCTAGTCCAGCGGCAGGATAAATTCAGGCTCACCTTCCCTGCTTCAGAGATAGACCTAAATTTCCTCTGTGAAACTCGGTGGGGGGTGGGGGGTGGAGGAGGGGTGGCAGAATTCTTCCTTCTTGATCAGTCTTTGCCAGAATTTAAAAAAAAAAAAAAAAAAAAAAAAAGCCCCGAGAAGGTTTCAAGTGACTCAAGTCGAGTCAGTTCCATAAGAAAACATTTAGAAAATTCAAATTCACTGCAGAGAACTGAGGGACGGAGCAGCACCCTGTGTGTCACAAAGACAGAACCGGTGTTGCACGCCTCCCTCTCATTCCCATCAATGTACATTTGCTAAGCTGACCTGTCCGCCCCTCTGGCTCTGCAAACCAAGCAGTGGCAAGCTTTCCTTGAAAACGCTGTCCCATCCACACTGCCTGAGACGCAAGCCAGTACACTCAGTGTGACATTGACGCCACCTTAGTAAGGTGAAAAAGATGGATTTGTTAAAAAGATCAAAATACATTTGTACTCAAAAATCGCCATTGCTTTGTTTTT